>NW_017307453.1:8223-25182 GCF_000935625.1 Nanorana parkeri | reverse complement strand
TATATATATATATATATACACACACACACACACACATACATACATACATACATACATACATACATACATATATACTGGAAAAGAATCAGTAATTGTACTTGTACCAAGAACTGTACTCGGTATCTGAACATCCCTAGTAGTTTGGATTCTGACTTCGATGGAGTTTTGTGTTCTAGTTCTATCCACTTTTCCTCATCTGAAGTGTGGTCTACTGGTTGCTTCTGCAGTCCATACACCTGGGTTCCTTCTAGGTCCTGTGCTGCATGTGGAGGATATTGGGTGGGTGCCCCTAATGCCCTGGATCAACTGGTTAGCCTAATTTTTGGGTGCAAGAATCCTCTGGCAGCAGCAGGGAATTCTCTGATGACTGAGATTTACACACCTGGATCTAGATCTTTCTTCCTTGTTTGCTTTGCAGACAACACATTTTTTTGAAGATAGCTACCCTCTATCCTCTGCTTAATCCTATATGGGGAATTGCCATGCACCATAACCCATTTGGCCCTGCTGACTCTATGAGATTAAACTTTGGTTCCCAGGAACTACCGTTACACTCCTTGTAGGTAATTCTGAAAAAACTTAATCTCAAGGACTGTTCCCTAGTAATCATTGTCTTGGGAAGGGGAAGGTCTGCCCTGACAGGCAATCCATGCATGGAAGCTATTTCTCTTGGACCTATAATGGGATCGGGTGAGTTGAGGCCTAGGTCCTTCTTCTGACTTGGGGCAGCTGTGGCCATCCCTCAACCAGGACATCATTCTCAGGTTCCTCTGTTTGGCCACTGCTCTCTGAAAGGAGCTCCTTTCTACTTTCTGACTACAGTTCAAGTTATGAGTTTTTTTTCCTCTTAGTATTGACTCCCGGTTGGTCTCCTCAGATGGTCCCTGTAGGAAATTAGTTTTTTTCATTCTAGCCTTCCAGATGGACCAGCTTCCATACTTCTTCTTCCCTTGTCAAAACATTTTTCACTAGTTATGTGAGCATTTTTTTTGTTTTTCTGGCATCAGGCATTGGCTCCATATGCTAGGTTACCACCTGGTCTTGTTTTCACATTCTTGTTACCAGGTGGGGGTTGCGACCTCAATCGATGCCAGCTTTGGGCGTATGGTCCTTTAGGTGGCTCTTGAGCTCCAGGCAGTCCCCAGTTTTTATTTTGTTCACTTTAGGCCTGTTAGTGGTTGTTTGCTGTTCCCCACCTCTAAGTTGGACTGCTTTTGAAAGTGCCAAAACGTGAATGACTTCCTGTGTCCCTCAGTGGATGAGAAAGAAAATCGGATTTTGTACTCATCATAAATCCTTCTTTTGGAGTCTACTGAAGGACATAGGTCCCACTCCTCTGTGTTTGTTCCTGGTACTGCTTGCTACAAAATGAAGGCATGCCGGTAGTAGACTATAATCCTCCTGTAGGTGGCATTATAACCAGGAAGTGAAACACTTTATGTATCCCTCAATGGACTCCTATAAAAGGATTTTATGTTGAGCACAAAAAAAATATTTTTGTGCTCCTTACTCCAGTACATTCATTGGCCCAGTGATAAAGTAATAGTTATAAAAAATGCAGCATAAATCACATAAATTTATATTGATATATATATTTACATATTGATATATATATATACATATTTGTATTATGTATGTTTATTTAAATTCTATATCTTTAACTTTATAATAGAAAAAAATTTCCTATGATGAAAAAAACATTCCTTGAAAAGAGAAATATGAGGTGAGTGAAAAATTACTCATCCTCATAGTTCAAGCCGACGTGTGACAATGAAACCGTTACACGTCGGCTCAATAGATCAGGAAGTGAGCGAACACATACCGTCGCTCGCTCACTTCTCGATCATCTCCCTGCAGAGAGCCGTGACTGTGAGTCACCGCTCCCGCAGGGATTCCCCCCCCCATCCCCACTCCAATCCTCCAGCGCTGACAGGAGGGGGGTACAGCTGGCTCTGCCTCTAAATAGGGAGAGCCAGCTGTCACTCACGCAGCTGGGTGGATCTCAACAGCATTGTCGGGATCCGTCCCGGCTGCGGCGGTCTCAGTATACCGTGAGCTGTAGCTCATGATATACTGAGCTTTGGGTCACGGGAGGATGCTAGTATATGTCCTCCTGTGACCCTTAAGAGAACTACGGGGGAAAATACTTACCTCATAGTTCTCAATTAAACTCTCCGGTCATAATAACTTGGGCACCGGAGCTACATCATTATTGCAGGAGAGAAATGGCCCACCTGTTGCCTAGCAAAGGGTCAACACTGATTGCTGCATCATGCTACCTTAAAGAGACGAGAGGCACAGCTCCACCACATATCCCCTAAAAACAAAGGAAGAATTTAGGAAGTATGAAGGTAAAAGGCTATAACTTGAGCACACCAATGAGCCAGTAATTAATACTGGACACATAATTGACCCCGCGGGAGCCTATCTTCTTTTAGCTTTACAGGGGGCCTTTTGACCAGGAGAGGCTAAACCTAGCAGGAATAGAAGGGAGAGAATTTAACAAGGAGTGTTAAATTCTTCCAGTCACAACCAGTCACCCAGTGCCAGGGGTTTGTTAGGCTTGTGTAGACCCGGCTTATTAGGGCCCTTAATATTTAGATCCCACTTTTATGATGCCATGCAGGGCAATGAGAGGGAAGCTTGAAAATTGAAGTCATATTTTAAGCAAGCAGCGGCAGACAGTATTCGAGATTATGCTAGCAAGGCATCCACAACTAGGAGGTGGGATTCTTATTGGTCCTGCCCCAACAGGAGAAGAGGATTTGTAGATTCTCTGAGATGTATTCTGACATTGCCTTGGTCTTAGAAAGACTTAGAGGATTTATCAGACCTATGGGGAGTAGTGGTGTAATACACCAACAGACATAGCTTGAAAGCAGATAGGTCAACAGTAAAGGATAGTGCTATCTACTGTAGAGATTCAAAGGTATTAAGGAAGAGTCTCAAGGGAGCAGGCAAACTTTCTTTCAGGGATGTCAATATGACGTTGATATATCACCAATGAATGTAGCGCTTTTCCTGTTACTATGTGATATTATACACATATAAAGTGTAACATTCAGTCTTTTGCAAACAAATTCCATACCCATAACAGTCTGTGCTTCTGTAATTTCTTTGTGCTTCACAAAACAAGTGTCTTTATTTATCCACCTTAATTAGTGCACACAATCTTCACCCAAAACTGGAGAGAGACTCACCCCTCCGATTGTCTCTCTCTCCAGTTCTTCCGGTTGTCTTGGCAGTTTTACCAATATGTAGATATGCCTGCATACAAGCAGCAGTATCGCCTGGACAGCCGTTCTCAACCAGAGTGTCGTGGCACCCTGGCGTGCCTTCTGGCTTCCTCAGGGGGGGGGGACTATTATGTGAAGAGGCAAATGAAGACTGAGGTGAAGGAGCTCTTGATTTAAAGGGTGACTAATGTGAACTGGGGAATCTTGATTTCTGGATTTTGGGGGCACTTTGATGGAAAGGAGGAAAGCCACTTTTTCTGTTTTATTGCGTGGGGGCCACCTTAAAACCTATGACATTTTAGACTGGGGTGCCTCGAGAATTTGCATACTTTTAAAGGGTGCCGTGGCTGAAAAAAGGTTGAGAAACGCTGATCTGGACTCCCGGCAAGAATTGGTCACAGTCTATGTCACTCCCTGCAATATTTTACTTCTCTGTTCTAGGGTTTAGTTATGCTATACATTTTGGCAAACATACAAAATGTAACAATATTTAAACTACATAACCAAACTGGGGTATATATACAATACAAAGTGCACTGGTGCATTTCAAAACTATGTTTTTTTTGTATCAAAGTGTCAATGCTTGTCAGAATTTCCTTACTGCAGCCAATCAGATGCAATTTTGCCCTTAAAAACGGTGCTTATTAAGATTTGGCAAAAGGACTCATCTGCAGTGGAGGGAGATAAGGCTTATGAATTATTGAGTGGGTGCATATAAGAGAATTGTTTATTACGAGGTACACCCCACCACTAAAACACAAATGTGTTTAAAAAGCGTTTTAAAAAAAACCACATGCAAAATTCAAATATTTTTCTTCCTTCTACGGATAAACAGGAATTTCCCATATTAATCAAACACTTTTCAACAATAAAAACCTCAGTTATTATAAATTTCCCAAGAATCTATAATTTAACAGGTTAATTAACTATTCAGACCTTTCTGCATAGTTAAAAACACACACATATATATATCAGGGGTGTGGAAGCTGGGCAGTGGATAATTACATGCTATGCAGCTTCCCGATTGCCAGGGAAGCTGACTCCATGTTGTTTGGCCGACTTGATTGTGATTGGCCAGGAAAACAGCTTCCCAGCCAATCAGGAAACCGGGCGGCGAGTAATGACCTGATTGGCCGGGAAGCCGGCACGGTGTTCAGAAAGCAGGGCAGCGACTAATGACCCGCCTCCCGGTTTCCTGATTAGCCGGCTCAGCAAGGAGCTGGCTTCCCAGCCAATCGGGAGGTGGGTCACTAGTCGCTGTCCTGCTTCCTGATTACACGTGAAGCTGGCTCCATGTTCCCCTTCAGCTGACTGGAAGTTCCAGTATTAGGGAAGGTATCGGAGGATTTGGGCAAGTACAAGTACTCGCCCAAATTCTCTGTATTGGTGCATCCCTAATCAAAACTGTATTTGACTGTGCTAAATAGCACTTCTCATTGGTCAGCGTGGTCACCTGACCACGCTGACCAATGAGTGCTTGCAATGTGCGAGCGAAATTCAAAATGCATAGGGCTGGACTACGATAGGGGGTACAGATAGTACACCTGTACTGGCGGAGGGTAAGGACTGTTCGCCGAAAAGTAAGTTTAGAAGGGGGTGTTTGGGAGAGACCTGGCCAGATTTGATCGGATAATTCCATCTTCCCATAATATTTGGGAAAGTGAACTTACCATTTAATGCACATTGTGCATGTAGGAGAGTTCTGCTGCCTGGCTACCACAATATGGCACACAGTGGAATGGTGGCAGCACTTTACGCACACACACAATGTCCTATGCATGTGTTTATTTGCATGCAGATGGCAGGGTTGGTTCAACATTTTTGGGGGTTTTGTTTTACTTTATCAATTTTATTTTTTATAACTTAATTGTTTTAACATTTATTTCCCACTTAATTTTATTCCTATCACATAGGGAATTAAAAATCCCTTATGTGATAGTTTGAAGGTGACAGGTTCTCTTTATGGAACCTGCCCTCCAACACAGAACAGATGTTCCGTGTAGTTCCTGACAGCTGAGATAGGTGGCGCTGTGATTACAGCGCCACAGTCTCAGTGATAACACAGAGCAGACGAAAAATGGGCGTTCTTCGTCTGCTCTACGGGCTCTATGGTGGTCATAGGTCCCCCAGAGGAGCGGGGGACCCCAAAAACCACGGTGGCGGGGGCTGGACACGATTGCCGCCGCTCCTTTAATGCAAGTGATCTCATGAGATCACTTGTATGAAAACGAGTGGCGGCCCCAAAGCGTCGGATGCAGTGGTGTAAAGCGCACAGCCACTGGACTCTAGAGAAGTGGAGACGTGGTCTCTGGAGTGATGAATCACGCTTCTCTATCTGGCAATCCGATGGACGTGTCTAGATTTTTGCGGTTACCAGGTGAACGGTACTTGCCTGACTGCATTGTGCCAAGTGTAAAGTTTGGTGGAGGGGGGATTATGGTGTGGGGTTGTTTTTCAGGGGTTTGCCTTGGCCCCTTAGTTCCAGTGAAGGGAACTCTTAAGGCATCAGCATACCAAGACATTTTGGACAATTTCATGCTCCCAGCTTTGTGGGAATAGTTTGGGGATGGGCCCCTTCCTGTTCCAACATGTTCCTAAACCTTGTGGACAGCCTTCCCAGAACAGTTGAAGCTGTTATAGCTGCAAACGGTGAGACAACTCGATATTGAACCCTACGGACTAAGACTGGAATGCCATTAAAGTTTGTGTGTGTGTAAAGGCAGGCGTTCCAATACTTTTGGCAAAATAGTGTGTGGGTGTGTGTCCCATATTAATTAGTAGACATAAAGCCATTGATTTCAAATCTGCAAGAAAAAGAAAATTTGCCTCGACATGGATGGTGCCCTTTCACACCACTGCATTGTGGTAGGAAAGTGGCGGTGTGCACTAAAAAAAAGTAAGGCATGCCGCAACCGTCTCGACTGTGCCCACAGAACTGAATGCAATGTTACTTGTGACAGTTCTAAAAAAAAGTACACAGTGCAAGGTGCTAGGATCAGCACATCGGCACTGTGCCAGGCACCGCACACCAAACGCTATGCGATTAGCAAAGCGTCTGGTGTGAATTGGCCTGAAGAGTTAGCTTTTACCATTCTACCATTAAGTTGTCATTAGTCCATGGCCCTTAGGCATGCAACAGTTGTGGCTCTGGAAAGAGCTACAACTGTTGTGCAATTTGCAAAGATTTCTCTGTCTAGATAAATTCTAACATTTTCTTGGGAACTCTCTCCCTGTGTCTTCTTAAAGTGATATTAAAGTCAAAAGGTTTTTAAGCCATTTCAAATGCTGATGAAATCATTTACAATGGATACCGCTTCTTGATGTTTAAAATGTTAGCTTCCTCTAGAATCAGCTGGACCCCTGAGCACTGGCCCTGATATCCCGTTTCAGGGTGGCTCCTTTCACTTGCAAGGTCCTATGGAGCCACCCTTGTGTGTGCGCTAGTAAGCTGTGTCTCTAAAAACACACAAGCATAGCAAGGCAAGCCATTCCCCTGCTCCCTGCTTCACTCGCCTCCTTTCTTTTTACCTTCTTCCTCCCTTCTCAAAGCTAGTAGATGAACAGCTAATGTAGACTGATCTGTCCCTTGTGATCTTGTACTGAACAAGAAGTTCAGTGAAGCTGAGCTAAAATTGTTGAAGCCAACTGTTTAGAAACATAATGACTAAGTGTTTGGGATAAAAATTTAAAGACATTCTTTGCTGAGCAATGTATATTTGTTGACCTGGATTCATTATTGAAAAAACGTTTGAAAGATTAATACTACTTTCATTTGATACAATCATTTAAAACCCTGTATATGTGGTCCTTTCAAAGACTTTGCTCTCTCCCACTACACCATGGGGGGATTTATCAAGACTGAAGCAGACAGAATCTGGAGCAGTTGCCCATAGTAACCAGATTCACTCTTCAGTTTGTCCAGTTAAAAAAGAACTATGGGGTAACTTTTTTATCCCATAGTTCTCTTAAGGGTCTGGGGAGGCTATTTGCCCACTATATACTGAGAGCGCAGCAGCCGGGACGGATCCCGACAATACTGTTGAGATCCACCCAGCTGGCTGATCGATAGTGAGCTCTGCCTATCTAGAGCCAGAGCCAGCTGTGCCCGCCCCCTCCCCGAGAGGGGGGGGGGGAGCATCTCTGCAGGTAGTGGTGACTGACAGTCACCGCTGTCTGCTGGGAGATGATCGGGAAGTGAGCGAGCGAGCAACGGTATGTGTTCGCTCACTTCTCAATCTATAGATTCGACGTGTGACAGTTTCAATGTCACACGTCGGCTCCAGCTATGAGGATGAGTGTAAATCACTCACCTCATAGTTCTCCTTTAAGGTTTGATGAACCTTATTTTTGATAAATCCCCCCCATGTCTCTAATGGGATGCAATAGTTCCAGGAATCATTTCCCTCTATCTGCCATCAAGGTACACTGGCATTGTGCAGGCCAGATACATCATCAAACTCCACCGCATTTCATTTCAGTTCGAGACTTCATCAGGGTGGCATGGCTTTATGTTTACCTGGAGTTAGGATTAATTACAGTATCTCACAGAAGTGAGTACAACCGTCACATTTTTGTAAATATTTTATTATATAATTTCATGTGACAACACAGAAGAAATTACACTTTGCTACAATGTAAAGTAGTGAGAGTACAGCTTGTATATCAGTGTACATTTGCTGTCCCCTCAAAATAACTCAACACATAGCCATTAATGTCTAAACCGCAGGCAACAAAGTGAGTACACCCCTAAGTGAAAATGTCCAATTGGGCCCGATTAGCCATTTCCCCTCCCCGGTGTCATGTGACTCGTTAGTGATACAAGGGGGTTGATTTACTAACCTTATAAACACGCCACGAACAAGTATACACCTCTGTAGTGTGTTCCCTCCCAGCATGATCTATTGGTGGAATCTAGATACCTTTGTAGTGTGTACACACCCAGCAGGTGTGTTGTGCAAAGCCCTGCATGAATTGCAAGGTGATGTTGTGTAAATTAGCTCTACATTGTGTTGCTTGCGTTGATGAATGCAGGAATGTAAATGCATGAGCTAACCATTTTTGTCTAAACTGTGAAGCAGCATTATATATGCATCATGTGCATGATTTTTCCATATATGGCATTAGTGGAAATATGCTTTTAGAGACTTTTTGGTTGATAAATACATTTTGATGTGTAAAAATCACACGCACCTAGTGCGTGCGTGTGTTTAGGTTAGTAAATCACCCCCAAGGTCTCAGGTGTGAATGTGTAAAGCACCTGGTTGCAAGGACAGGGAAATGGATCACAGCTGCGGACTCGGTAAGTGGATTGGAAGCTGGGTATGGCAATCAGGTTTGAACCCCAGGCGTCTCTCTCAATCTCAACGGAGAGTGAGGGGTTCTTGCATCATTTGCCACAATTGTATAAGGAAGGTATAGACTTTGTATTGGTTATTTACCTCCTAACTAACAGATCCGTGTACTCAGAGTTAGGTACGATGCGTTAACAGTCTTAATCCAGGTGGTGATATAGGCACAAGTGATATCAACATTTAAACAAGCCAGCAATTCTTTCCTACAAACAGTATTGGATCCTTTGATAGGGAGTATGGAATATGAGACAGTTCTGACATGCAAAGAACCAATTCCCCCTCTAGTTCCAATACTTGCGGTTTCAGGTGCAGACAGGTGTGAGGTAGTTAGGAGGTCCCAAGAGTCTCTGTAGCAGGTGCAGGGCATCCAGCACAATAGTGAACGCTTCCATAGCGTTCACAGGGTCCTTTTATAGTCCGCGAACGCGGAAGTGAAACGTCCGTGACGTCACTTCCGCGTTCCACGCTGGAGAGCATGGAAGCTCCCCCTCTGGGCGGAAAGCGGCCTGCGTGACGCGGCCGATGCGTTCCACGCTGGAACGCATCTGGCTTGCGGCAGGTACGGACGTTACAGAATGGGGAGCAGAAGTGTTAAATTTGGTGTTATCGCTCTCACTCTCTCATACTGGTCACTGGAAGTTCAACATGGCACCTCATGGCAAAGAACTCTCTGAGGATCTGAAAAAAAGAATTGTTGCTCTACATAAAGATGGCTTAGGCTATAAGAAGATTGCCAAGACCCTGAAACTGAGCTGCAGCACGATGGCCAAGACCATACAGCGGTTTAACAGGACAGGTTCCACTCAGAACAGACCTCGCCATGGTCGACCAAAGAAGTTGAGTGCACGTGCTCCAAGTCATATCCAGAGGTTGTCTTTGGGAAATAGACGTATGAGTGCTGCCAGCATTGCTGCAGAGGTAGAAGGGGTGGGGGGGTCAGCCCGTCAGTGCTCAGACCATACGCTGCACACTGCATCAAATTGGTCTGCATGGCTGTCATCCCAGAAGGAAGCCTCTTCTAAAGATGATGCACAAGAAATCCCGCAAGCAGTTTGCCGAAGACAAGCAGACTAAGGACATGGATTACTGGAACCATGTCCTGTGGTCTGATGAGACCAAGCTAAACTTTTTTGGTTCAGATGGTGTCAAGCGTGCGTGGCGGCAACCAGGTGAGGAGTATAAAGACAAGTGTGTCTTGCCTACAGTCAAGCATGGTGGTGGGAGTGTCATGGTCTGGGGCTGCATGAGTGCTGCCGACAATGGGGAGCTTCAGTTCATTGAGGGAACCATGAACGCCAACATGTACTGTGACATACTGAAGCAGAGCATGATCCCCTCCCTTCGGAGACTGAGCCGCAGGGCTGTATTCCAACATGATTACGACCCCAAACACACCTCCAAGACTACCACTGCCTTGCTAAAGAAGCTGAGGGTAAAGGTGATAGACTGGCCAAGCATGTCTCTAGACCTAAACCCTATTGAGCATCTGCGGGGCATCCTCAAACTAGGGATGTCACGATGCCACTTTTTCCGGAACAAGTACATCCCCTCATGTACTTGCCGATACCAAAGATACCAATTACCGATACTTTCTCTTAAAGGATCAGGTGACTTTAAATGATCCATAGTACAACTACATGTTATGTACTATGGATCATGATTTAACCTATTCGTGTTAGCAGGGGAGAATTTTAACTCTATTGCTGGAGTGTAGTGGAGTTGTGTGCTGTATATATGTACTACATATACATTACACACGTCCAGTACACTATAGCAATAGATTTACAGCCAGTCCCGTCCCAGTTTCCCTCACTCAATTTCACTCCGATCCCTGTTGCCTCACGCGGTGCCTCTTGTAGTCGGCACTGGGCAGGATCGCTGCATCACGTCTCGATGCTCAGCTTGTGGGAGGCTCTCGCAATTCTGCCCTGCTAACATGAACAGGTCAAATCATGATCCATAGTACATAATAGTACATAACATGTAGTTGTACTATGGATCATTCAACCCATTCATGTTAGCAGGGGATCATTGTAAATCTATTGCGGCAATATATGGGACATTTGTGCTGTATGTGTACAGTACATATTGAATGCACTGCAGCAATAGATATACAATTCTGCACTGCTAACATTATTTTGCTGAAATCAATCACTGCCTGTGGGAGTGAGTTCCAGACCCTAACCGCTCTGTGTACAACCCCCTTCGCCCCTTGTGCTGGAATTTTTTTTCCACCAATTTTAGGTGGTGGCCTCTAGTTTTTGTAATGGAGTTAATTTTAAACAGTTTATCGCTAATGTTGCTACCACCATTGAACATCTTGTACATGGAAATCATATCCCCCCTTAATCTCCAATGTGAACATGTTTAAATTTAGTAGCCTCATCTCATAGCCCTGGTCCTCCATACATGACTTGTCCCTGCAATACATCCCCTTTTTAATACAGGACAAGACCCTGCTAGCTTTGTTTACAGCAGCCTGGCACTGCAAGCTACCCTTCAGTTTGTGGTCTACAATGACCCCCAAATCTTTCTCCATTTCTGACTTCCCTAGTGGCATACCCATAATTGTATAACCCATTTGTTTATTTTTGTTTCCAAAGTGCATTACTTTGCATTTATCGACATTAAAACTTATCTGCCATATTAATGCCCACTCCCCTATTTTATCCAGGTCCTCCTGTAATGTTATAATGTCTAAGTCCGTGTCTATTACCCTCCCAATTTTGGCATCATCCGCAAACACGGAAATATCGCTGTTAACACCCTCCCCGATGTCATTAATAAATAAGTTGAACAATATGGGACCCAGCACAGAACCCAGAGGCACACCGCTCATTACACTAGCCAAGTCTGAAAAGTTGCCATTTATAGATACCCTCTGGACACGTTCCCGTAGCTAGTTCTCTATCCACGTATACACCACTTCATCTATGCCCATAGCTCTCAGCTTGTGTAGCAACCGTTTGTGTGGTACCGTATCAAAAGCCTTTAAGAAATCCAGATATACTACATCTACCGGCCTCCCTCCATCGATGTCTCTACTTACCCCCTCATAAAAAGTTAGCAAGTTAGTCAGGCAGGAACGGTCTTTCCTGAACCCATGCTGATTGTCATTAACTATACCATTTTCCTGAACAAATTCTACCAGATAATCCCTAATTATTCCCTCTAGCAGTTTACAAACTACCGATGTTAGACTGAGCGGCCTATAGTTCCCGGTTGGCACCTTGCCCCCTTTTTGAATATTTGGATTACCGTAGCCCTCCGCCAATCACTAGGGACCCTACCAGTCATTAAGGAGTCCTTAAAAATGATGAACAATGGTCTAGTTATAACCTGGCTTAGTTCCTTAAGTACCTTGGGGTGCAGGTTATCCGGACCCACAGCTTTATTTGCATTGAGCATTTTAAGTCTTTGTTGTATCCCGGTTTCCGTCAACCACTGGGGTATATTTTGAGTTAAACTGGGAGCTTTATCATGTATGTCAAACCCGTTTACCTCCTGAGTGTATACTGTGACTATACAAACGTATACACAGACACCGTGTAGCCATTCCTGAGACAAGGCAGTCTGCTGCAAAACAGAAGTTCTGCAGAGCATGAGAACAGATACAGATTTAAAAGGAAGAGCAGCAAAGAGAAGGGAAACAACCATGAATTACAGTAAGGCACACATTACAGTATTGTTTTATGTTAAAAAATCTGAGGGTTTAATGTCACTTTAAGGCAGTGCTGGAAAATAATGGTGGCCACACAAAATATTGACACTTTGAGCCCAATTTGGACATTTTCACTTAGGGGTGTACTCACTTTTGTTGCCAGCGGTTTAGACATTAATGGCTGTGTGTTGAGTTATTTTGAGGGGACAGCAAATGTACACTGATATACAAGCTGTACACTCACTACTTTACATTGTAGCAAAGTGTCATTTCTTCTGTGTCGTCACATGAAGTTATAATAAAATATTTAAAAAAATGTGAGGTGTACTCACTTCTGTGAGATACTGTATATAGCTGCGTTATTTCAAAAGTCTAAATATGACCTGTTATCTTTAAGCAAATCAAATATCTCAGATGTCAACATAATAATATTTTGATTTTACCTCCATTAAGACCCATGCCTGAGCAGATGCATTTTTGGCATTTGGCATTGACCATTTATTCAAATAAGTAAAATGTATTAGTAAGTACTAGATGTCAATGATGGAAACAGACTACTCAATGTAAATCTCTAATAACTAGAACATGCTATTTTTGGGGGGGAAGGGGGAGGGTGATCGTATTCTCAGTTAAAAAGAGTGCTTATTTCTGTATATGCTTTTTACATAAGACATGAACACTTGATTAAGTGTCTGTGAGATTAAAAAGGATGTATCTTGAAACCAAGTGAAGCATATAAAGTTTCCATGGTAATTTACGATGCCAGAGATGAAGATGCTTTCACACCATTGTCTTCTCCTTTTACACAATCAGACCGTTTTCATAAGCCGAGGCTGTAAAGAAGATATTCTAAAATGTTTTAAAGCATTGTTTTACAAAATGTTTAATACAATGGAAAATCACTTGATATGTAGAAATGCAAAATAGTAGTTTGCATTTTTCTTTATTTTACACTATTTTGCATTTTATTTTCTTGACTACAGGAGCTGTGCTCATTTATCTATCCTATTTTAATCAGGTTCCCTTAAAAGGTGTGACTTTCCTAATTATGCTGATTTCCAGAAGGTAGAAGTATGGAGCTACTTAAAGAAGCAGAGTTATAAAAACTTGGAAAAGATTGGGAAAAAAAGTATGTTGCCCTCAGCAGCGGATCACATATGTTTGTATGCTGTGCTTAAAAAGGCAATAACTAGAACAGAGATAGTAATTATAGGCAACGCACCTTTTATTTACCTTATACCTGGTCCATTAAATTCACAGCAAATTAAAAGGTTTCCTGGATAGCCAGTCCCCTGTACTGACACTTACCTTTCTCACATTCTTTTCACCACTTTTTAACTATGCTGATACTCATCTTAAAAAATCCCTTTTCAGTTATGGCCCTGGTCAAGTAGTCTCTTTGCCCCCACTTGACAGGCCTCATTTAGCTGCACTGTTACGGGGAGGAGGTCACATGCTCCCCCAGGCCCAAAAGTGTGGAAAGTGTTGCCAGCTGCAAGGGAGGAAAAGCAGCAAGGGGCACAGGCAAGGGGAGCATAGGTAAGGCGACAGTGCTTCTTTTAAGGCCCGGTTCACACATGGTGATACGTGAACGTACATTTGCGAGTGTTTTTGCCACGAGTCAGCCCAGTCAGTTACTGCATGCGTGACAAACGCGGCAAAGAAGCACATGCATTTTCAGCTGCGAGCTTCCCTCATTTTTTGACCACATTTGACGCACATCCACGCGTTTTCCTGGCTGCCTTTGGGGTGCCATTAACATGCATGATGGGCTTTTAAGGTGCGTGCACGAAATGCCAAGGTGTGAACCAGGCCTTATTGCACAGAGCAATGATTGTGCCCCACAGCCCCTGTAATCTATAACAACAAAGTAAAATAGAAGTTTTGGTCACTGTAAGCAGTTGTAATGTGTTGCATTAAAAAGTCTGCATGTAAAAAAGTAAATCCAAGTACAAAACTCTTTTTTTTTTGTTAGTTTTGGTATAGAAAAGTGAAAAACCCCTGTCAAGTGTTTTTCTCTGTCTGTAGCCCACTGGGGTGATTTCCCTTTACATACTGTCTCGAGACAACAGGAAGTGAGACGAGTTTTCTCTAAAGTAATGGAACTTTCTTAGTTGGCTGCCACCAGAACAAGTGTTCCCAATAGAAGATATTCCTGTTTCAGCGACAACTTAACCCCTTAAGGACCCTTTCGCCACCAAGGCCTTTTTTCCCAGTTTTTTGCACACATTATAATCCACATTTTAGGCCTGAAATTTGCATCAAACCCCCAAACATTATATATTTTCTGAAAGCCAACACCCTGTAGAATTAAATGGTGGCAGTTGCAAATTTTTATGGTGTATGATATTAGCGCAACTCTTTATCAAACCCAAAAGTTTTGTGACAATGCACTTAAGTTAAATTTAGCATCCCAAAAAACAATATAATACCAATTTGCTTTGTAAAATATAAAAGATGAGGTTACAACGAGTAAACAGATACCCAACATGTCCAGGTTACAAATTGTGTGCATCTGTGAAACAGTGACAAAATTCAGTACCTCAAAAAGTCCATAGACAACACTTTAAGAGCCCCTACAGGTCATTAATTTAGAGATACGCCTAAATATTGGCCCTGGAATTATTGCTCTCACTCTGGCATGTGCAATGAAACCCAACATGTGTAGCGCAATCAACGTTTTTGTATGTTGGCGTGCCCGACGCATGTTTACATGAATACACACATGCTCGCGGGGTTGGGGGGACTTTTTAAAAACGATAAAAATTATTTTTACATTTTAAAATATTTTTTAAAACTTTTTTTTACTTTATTTTAATTGCTATCACGTAGGGGGGATTACAAGCTCTCCATGTGATAGCACATTGGTGGTGACAGGTCCTCTTCCACTTTAAATGAACTACTGAAGTGCAGATCACACTTCAATAGCTTATTGCTCAGCTTCAGTAGCCAAGCAATGACAGTTCAGGGACAGGACGTGATGCAATACATGTTGCTTGCTCCCAGTCCCATAGAACAGAGAGGAGATCAGTAAGCGGACGTTCGCCGCTCCCCTACCCAGTTTCCCACCGATCACAGGTCTGCAGGGGAGCACAGGAAACACAGTGGGGGTGTCGGGCGGGCAGTTTACCTGCCCATAGAAGCAATCTGATGGCAGCTGAGCAGCCAGAATCGCTTCTACTGTAAAGCCAGCAGCTGGCTCTACAAATGTAAACAGAGTCCCGGCGAGTCTGTTTAAACAGGACGGCTGCCAG
Organism: Nanorana parkeri; assembly: GCF_000935625.1. Lineage (NCBI taxonomy): Eukaryota > Metazoa > Chordata > Amphibia > Anura > Dicroglossidae > Nanorana > Nanorana parkeri. Next base: position 9,680 of record NW_017307453.1, on the reverse strand, counting down.
TGACGTACTATCTACGTCACTGGTTGCTAAGTGGTTAAAGCAGAACTCTGGGCAAATAAAATGTTTACCCTTGCAGTGCAGCTACCCCCACTGCAAGGGATAAATGCTCATTTTGTCTAGGGAGCCAAAATAATAGTTATACTCACCTGATCTATTAACCCGGCTGGCTCCTAGACTGGTCCATCCAGCCTTGTTACCCCTCCGATCCAGAAATCCAAGGTCATGCGAGTTGTCACCTTCTATACAGTGTATATAATGCGAGGACGCCAAGGAAAATTCCAACCCCAGAGTGGAGAACTAGAGAAAAGTGCAGGGAGCGATATAGAATCCAGCTGGGGACCGCGATTCAGGTGAGTATATCTGTTATTTTAGCTCCCAATACAAAATGAGCACTTAACTCTTGCAGGCAGAAGCCCAACTGTAAGGCCCCGTTCCCACTGCGTGATATGCAAATCGCGCGTTTGTCGTGCACAGCGCGAGATTTGCCGCGCGACGTCGCGTTCAAGCTTGCATTGAGCAAGCTTGAATCGCGGCTAAATCCGCTCCAAAAAGGGTCCTGCTGTAGCGACACACGACCCGCGACAGCAGGACCCTTTGCCCCATTGGATTGCATTGGAGCGCGATATCGCGCGGTAATTTTCCTGCGATATCGCGGGAATTACCACGCGATAAATCGCTCAATGTGAACGGGGTCTAAGGGTTAATATTTGATTTTCCCAGAGTTCTGCTTTAATTTTCCATCACTTCAGTCCCAGTGACACTGATCAGCAAAACAAATAGAGGGTGAATCAATCCGCAGGGCACACAGAACAATAACATTTGGCCTAGGTTCTAACTCCTTACCAGTCTATCAAAAACAAAAAAACATTTAGTTTAGTTACCAACTGAATTAAAAACAGACTACAGCATTGTTTACATATAAAGTTAGACTTCAAAATAGATATAAACGTAGGAGATATAACAAGCAAGACAGTAATCTAACCTAGAGAAAAAGTACTAAAAACTGAGACTATGGAGATAAAAACACATGTCAGTTATCAATCATTCATCAATTGTGAATAATACTTTAAATTAGTGACATCTATGTCGCACTAGGAATCGGCTAAGGCACGGTTATAGAAATCTGAATTGAAGAGTAAATAAAGTGATATGGTGACTATAAGACAAAATACAAAGCACAATTCAGGATTTCTAAAGATTAAGTTACTTTCCTAGTGTTTTGGAAAGCAATTCATTCCAGCGAGTGCTGAGCTCCTACCCAGAGCCTCCAGCTAAATCATAACAAGGTTCACACGCTGGTAAACACTCTGCCATGCTGCACATTGAGGACAACAGTCACATGACCTGACACACACATACTGTATATGGCTGCAAATGAAAAGTGAAACATAAACAAAGAGAAGGCTGACTTTCACTCATAGCAAAGTCTCCAAAGAAAGCAATGCTGAGACGGGGGG
>NW_017307453.1:7862-8197 GCF_000935625.1 Nanorana parkeri | reverse complement strand
AAGGCAAGGTGGGGCGGGGGGGGGGGGGATTGTTGGGGCACAGCCAGGCAGGTGCATTTCTTCCATCTCCCACCTTTACCTCGTTAGCTGTTATCACAAGCACCAACGGGACAGACAGCAACTCACCTGCCTTCTGTCTCGCGCACAGTAAGGTTTCTGGGTTCACACTTTCAGGTCGCAGCAAAGCGAAATTAAAATGCCGCCCCCTACAGGTAGACAACTGTGGTGTCTGAAGCAGCCACTCCTCAAGAGGCCACCTGGTTGTGAATGTTTGATAAAACTAAACAAGCAAAGCAAAATGAAAAATGAAACACGACAAAACCAACTATATTATA
>NW_017307453.1:4588-5193 GCF_000935625.1 Nanorana parkeri | reverse complement strand
GAGGTCTGTACCTATTGACTCTGCAGACAGTTGGCGACTTCTGCGCAATGTGCGCTTCAGCATGCGTTGACCCCGCTCTGTCATTTTACGTGGCCTACCACTTTGTGGCTGAGTTGTGGCCCAGTTACTTCCGCTTTGTTATAATCCCACTGACAGGTGACCATGGAATATTTAGTAGCAAGGAAATTTCCTGGATGGACTTATTGCACAGGTGACAACCTATCACGTCACCATGCTTGAAGTCACTGAGCTCCCGAGAGCGACCCATTCCTTCACAAATGTTTGTAGAAGCAGTCTGCATGCCTAGGTGCTTGATTTTATACACCTGTAGCCATGGATGTTTACTTTTTTGTTGGATGCAATAAAGCTGCATTTATTACCATTACTGTTTAAAGACCAGTGACTTTCCTACAAGATATAAATTATTTTTTATTTATTTATTTTTAACATGCTTTAGATTCCATGTATTACATATGTATGTATATGTGTACAGTTTGCAAGGTCCATTTTTTGTGCTACGGTGTCTGCCAGTCAGGGCACGGCAGGGGCTGACTGGCAACTTTTAGCCCAGGGGGCAAGTACAACCCAGAGGCCCATGGTGCGGC
>NW_017307453.1:2186-4536 GCF_000935625.1 Nanorana parkeri | reverse complement strand
CCCAGTCCGCCCCTGGGGCACGGTCAAACTATAGGAAAAAATTAACAAAGAGCAATGCACACCCAAAAAAATGCACCAATTTCCACATGCCTGCTTAACCCCTTAGTGACAGCTTCAGAAAATGTTTTCGATTCTGGGGCCCGGAGCAATTTTTTGCCATTTTTGCTATGAGTTTTCTTAACTATAATCTCCATCTTCCTCATTCATTGCACCTACACATATTATATACTGGGGGTTTTTTAAAGAACAAAATGGGCCTTAATTTGATGTGACAAATGCATATAGAAATTCTGATTTTTGTTATAAAAATTTAGAAATAATTGCAAAAAAAGAAACAATTTTTTTCAGTTTTGGCAATAATAATCTGTACATAATTAGTGTAGCTAACAGAAAGTAATTAATAATACATTCTTTTATTTGTCCTGATTTATAGGGTTTATCATATGTCTGGGATTTCAGTTTATTTTTTTCTATTTATTTATTTTCAGTTATAGGTCACAAAATACAAGGAGTGGAATACAATTTTAGAATGGAACACTTTTAGAATGTAATATGTTTGTCTCCTATCCTTAACCTCTTGCCGTCCGCCCGTAGTAAAAAAACGGACGGACGGCACTGCAGCATCTGCGGGTTGCCGTCTCCAGACGGCAATTTTTTTCTGCTCGTGCGCGCCCCCTAGCGGGCACGCACGGGCAGAAAAGACCCGTCCAATGCGAACACCCGGTACCGGGTGTTTCACATATAGGCGATCGGCGTGTCAATAGCCCGCCGATCGCCTATATGTGCTCGTTCGCACCCCCCCCTGACCCCTCACCTTGATTCCCGGGATCCTCTGCCCCATCTTGGATCCCGAGACCGGCTCCGAGGGCGTCAGGAGGAGGAGGACGGGAGATCAGCTCCTTGCTGATCCCTGTCCGGGCTGTGAATGCAGAAGTGATGTGTGTTACATCACTTCCGCATTCACCTGTCAGTCATCTGGAGAGAGAAGAAGCTGATAAAGCAGATCTCTGCTTTATCAGCTTCTTTTGGGGTCCATAGGTGATATTAGGGGTCCTAGAGACCCCTAATATCTCCATAAAGAGGACCTGTCAGTGTGCCTTTGCTATTATATAGGGGGTTGTTATCCCCCTATATAATAGCAATAACAATAAGTGCAAAAAAAAAAATATAAATAAAAAAAAAGAAAAGTAACACATAAAAAAATAAAATAAAATAAAAGCCACATATAAAAAAAGGGGAAAAAACCCCCCCAAAATGTTTAACTCCCCCACCCCCACGTTTACGCGCCTATAAACGTAAATACGCGTCCGGTGCCCCAGCGCGCAAAAATTACAATTGCGCTCTACATGTTACATATCGCCGCGAACGTCGCAGTGAGAGCAATCATTTTAGGGCCATCAATCACTGATAACACTAAACTGATGAGCGGCTAAACTGATGAGCGGTAACAGCTTTTAAAGCGTCGCCTAGGGCCAATTTTGGGTATTATCGTTTTTTGAGGTTTCGCGCGCGCACGCATGTTTAGTGTCTTTTTACCCGACGTGACCCCATCTTTTATATTTTACCAAAAAATTGGGTAATAATAAATGTTTTATCACTTAATATAGGGGAAACTGTTTTTTTTTTTTTAAATTTCGGTAATTTTTCCTTAATATAGTAAAAAAAATAAAACCCCCAGTGGTGAATAAATACCACCAAAAGAAAGCTCTATCTGTCCCCAAAAAAGGGTATAAAATTCATTTCAGTACAGCGCTGCATGACGGAATAAATGTCAGTTAAAGTACCGCAGCGCTGAATACTGAAAAATGGCCTGGATGGGAAGGGGGTTTAACACCGCGGATGTCAACTGGTTAATAGCCTCCTCGGCACTATATTTTCTTAATTTTCTTTGTTTTTTATTAAATGTTTTTTTCCTTTTTAAAAATTTTTTTTATGTTTGAACTTTATTTTTCTTTTTTTAAACTAGCGGGCACTAAGGGGTTATTTTTTATTTACAGGGGCTTTCAGACTTCGTATCTCTGATGAGAACACAGTATTCTCCTCAGATACTTTGTATCAGTTCGTAACACACTAGCCGGCCGGCAGCTCCACAACACAGTGAGCTGCTGCCGGCTCTGGCTGTCACAGGTCTGTGATCACGGCAACCAGCTATCACTGTGATCATGGAGCTGTGACTACCTAATCTGCTGTTGAGGGTCTGCCTCAGACCCCGAGGGACCCAGCAAAAGCAGTAACTCAATGAGCGCTTGTCCCTTCAGACAAGCAATCATTGTACCGCATGAACTGAACGATGGTGGCGGTCAGGGCCGGATTTACTCCACCTGCCGCCCCAAGGCCAGGTTCCACAATA
>NW_017307453.1:0-994 GCF_000935625.1 Nanorana parkeri | reverse complement strand
GGGTGCCGGTGTAAGGTGTCCGGCGGCCGCACACTCCCCACAAGGTCACCGCTGCCGCCCCTCTGCGCTCTGCCGCCCCGAGGCCGGGCCTCGGTGGCCTTGTTGGAAATCCGGGCCTGGTGACGGTATAATCCCCTCATCGGTCGGGAAGGGGTTAATTAGCACTTCCCATGACAGATAATAAAAGTGGTGCATGTCAATTCCTTAAAGTACAACTCTGGGCAGAATTTTTATTAACCCTTGCAGTGGGACTACCCTTACACTGCATGTTTTTGTCTAGGTGCTAAAAAAAAAGTTATATTCACCCGAACCTCAGAACCAGCTTGTTCTTAGATCGGTTATTCTAGCCTCTCTCCCCTGCCTCTGCAACAATCTAAGGTTTTGTAAATCATCACATTCTATACACAGTATATAGGCATGAGAATGCCAAGGAACATTCCAATGCTGCAGCGTAGGAGGAGGCAAGCTTTAGTGTCCGGAGAAGCAGGGAGCAAGTTTAGCAGTTCGGGTGAGTGTAACTTTTTTTTAGCCCCCAAGAGAAAAACAAGCACTTAACCATTGCAGTGCAGGGGTAGCCCCACTGCAAAGGTTAAGAATACTTTTCCCTGAAGTTCTTTTTTGTGTTGCTAGTGCACTAGATTCAAGCATCTAAGGTAATCTTCTGTTGGGATCATCCTAAATGCAGGAAGGGGAGGAGAGGGGGATGTGTACAGATGGCTCTCTTTCCTGCATTGTTGCACCTCACTGGCTCTCCATACTTATCCTCTTCTCTTTCCTGCATTGCTGCACCTCACTAGTCATCTCTACACATCCCTCTCTCCTCTCCTTCTTGCACTGCTGCACCTTGCTAGCGTTCAATAAACATCCCTGTCTCCTCTCATTCCTGCATTGCTGCACCTCACCAGCCATCTCTGCACATCCCCCTCTCCTCTCCTCTTCTTCCTGCTTTGCTGCAGCTAGGGTTGCCACCCGTCCGGGTTTCACCCGGGCAGTA
>NW_017307452.1:740630-742270 GCF_000935625.1 Nanorana parkeri | reverse complement strand
GAAACAGAGTTATCAGGTAATCAACTCATGTTTTTTCTCTTGGGGACTCGCCTGATAAGTAGAAGCAGCTTCTGACAGTTGGTAATATTCCTATCCTTGGAGGCACACTATTGACCCCAAGGATGGACCTAACAACAGTCTGATCCAAGCCTGAGCATTGTATCGGCTGTCAAGCTGTGTCGTTCATGGTCTTCCTTACAACACTGCTGAAGGTTCAGTCTGCATGTGAGTGGAGAGCCAATGGCACCTATTTACATCTATAGGGATAAAATAAAAATAATGTAAAAAAATATATATAATTAAAATGGGCATGCTAATAATATAACATATGTATTTCATTGTTAGGTAATGATGTCACGTGAAGGCTTGTAGCAGGGAGGCCGTGACTCTTCTAGGAGGAATAATGAAACCTGACAGATGTTTTCTGTGTTGGAAACCTACTATGGTGCTGACAGCTTGACCCAATTTGGGTCCAAGAGGGGGATCACAATCAATTATGTTCATTGTTAAGGGTCATGTTCTTTGTCAGTGTACAAGAGAGATCATGTCTCTATGAATAATCTTGAGCTTCCAAGGAAAAAAAAAGCAAGCTGTTGTGTTGCAGCAAAAGACACTGTGAATTATGGGTATTTTTGACATGAAAAGAGTCATGAAAAGATCGGGCTAATCAGTCATCTTTTCAGTCATGAAAAGATCGGGCTAATCAGCACAGGTTTTATGGTATTTGGAAAGCTACCCACAGCATGAGAACCTCAGGATTCCAAAGCTGAGCAAACATTAGAGCGGACAAGTTGTAAACTCTCCCTGCTACTCAGTGGCGGACCTAGGGATCAAAGGAACCTGGTGCAAGATTATTTTTGGAGTTTGGAGGGTTTGGAGAAGGCAGGAGAAGTGAACAATCTAGGACACAATAGCTGATTTGGAAACATTCTCCAATTCAGCTCACTTTCCAGTTCAGCTATATAGTCCTAGATTGTTCACTTCTCCTGCCTTCTCCACACTCTTCACCCTTTTGTAAATAACCCTGTAGGATTTCCTTTATATTCAATGGTCCCCGTTCACACCGTTTTCTTGCCTTGTAACTAACTTTCCATTGGCTAAAAATGATAATTACAAAACTGCTCAAGCCTGAAACGAGTACAAAAACACACTCATCAAAAGCCACAAAAATATTAAAGACCTTCCTCTCAAGTGTGAATGGGCATAAATGCCACGCAATGCAACTGAAAGGAAAGTCTACCAACAAAAGGGAAAGAAAGTGATGACATTGGAAATATGTTTGTCTATAGTCTTGGAAAAGGTGCACTTTAACCCTTTCACTGCCATCATAAAGCTTACATCGCCATGCCCCTCCCTGTATTCTGGGCTCTGCTGCCCCTCCTGCATGGTGGGTGACAGAAGGGAAAGCAGACTGTGAACATCTGTTCGCTGAATTCCTCTGCACTGAATGTAGCCCAAAGCAGCGAGGATTTTGTCATTTCTGGTTTCTGGCCAGTGCAGAAGCTCATCAAGCATGATCTGTTGTTAGCCCCCTATGTGATAGCAAAAAAGTTAAGTGTCAATTAAAGTTTAATAAAATAAAAACGCCCAAAAAAATGTTTAAAGTTCCCCACATACACACAGATACAAATATAAACACA
>NW_017307452.1:706939-735987 GCF_000935625.1 Nanorana parkeri | reverse complement strand
ACGAAACCTTGGAGACGGTCGACTCGTCTCTTCATACTATTTGGGGGTCCCACTAGAGGGAACAGGGCCACTAAAAGCACTATTGCTAGGTGGATTAAAATGGCCATAACTGCGATTTACAACGCTCAGGGTTTGGCGTTGCCAGGGTCGCTCACAGCACACTCCACTAGAGCATGGGCCACTTCATGGGCAGAGCGAGCAGTGGCTACTCCCGACCAGATCTGTAGAGCAGCCACGTGGTCCAGTTTCCAGACCTTCGTCAGGCATTACAGACTGGATCTCATGACCCAACAAGACCAGGCATTTGGCAGGAAGGTCCTGCAAGCTGTGGTCCCACCCTAGGAGGTAAGATTTGTCCTCACTGATCCTCTCATGGGCTGTCCTGGAAGATGACTGGGGAAAACATGAGTTGATTACCTGATAACTCTGTTTCCAGGAATCTTCCAGGACAGCAGATTCCCGCCCTTGGTTGGTAGCCAGGGGACATCCAGTGTATTGATGTTACAGGGGATACTTTGAAATGTTTGGTAGCCTTCGGTTCTAGAGGGTACTGAATTGGGATGGTAGGAGGGGTCTATTTATTTAAATGTGGTTGATGTGTTTCCTGTTGCAGGCAGGCGGAGCCTTATCTCATGGGCTGTCCTGGAAGATTCCTGGAAACAGAGTTATCAGGTAATCAACTCATGTTTTTTCTCTTGGGGACTCGCCTGATAAGTAGAAGCAGCTTCTGACAGTTGGTAATATTCCTATCCTTGGAGGCACACTATTGACCCCAAGGATGGACCTAACAACAGTCTGATCCAAGCCTGAGCATTGTATCGGCTGTCAAGCTGTGTCGTTCATGGTCTTCCTTACAACACTGCTGAAGGTTCAGTCTGCATGTGAGTGGAGAGCCAATGGCACCTATTTACATCTATAGGGATAAAATAAAAATAATGTAAAAAAATATATATAATTAAAATGGGCATGCTAATAATATAACATATGTATTTCATTGTTAGGTAATGATGTCACGTGAAGGCTTGTAGCAGGGAGGCCGTGACTCTTCTAGGAGGAATAATGAAACCTGACAGATGTTTTCTGTGTTGGAAACCTACTATGGTGCTGACAGCTTGACCCAATTTGGGTCCAAGAGGGGGATCACAATCAATTATGTTCATTGTTAAGGGTCATGTTCTTTGTCAGTGTACAAGAGAGATCATGTCTCTATGAATAATCTTGAGCTTCCAAGGAAAAAAAAAGCAAGCTGTTGTGTTGCAGCAAAAGACACTGTGAATTATGGGTATTTTTGACATGAAAAGAGTCATGAAAAGATCGGGCTAATCAGTCATCTTTTCAGTCATGAAAAGATCGGGCTAATCAGCACAGGTTTTATGGTATTTGGAAAGCTACCCACAGCATGAGAACCTCAGGATTCCAAAGCTGAGCAAACATTAGAGCGGACAAGTTGTAAACTCTCCCTGCTACTCAGTGGCGGACCTAGGGATCAAAGGAACCTGGTGCAAGATTATTTTTGGAGTTTGGAGGGTTTGGAGAAGGCAGGAGAAGTGAACAATCTAGGACACAATAGCTGATTTGGAAACATTCTCCAATTCAGCTCACTTTCCAGTTCAGCTATATAGTCCTAGATTGTTCACTTCTCCTGCCTTCTCCACACTCTTCACCCTTTTGTAAATAACCCTGTAGGATTTCCTTTATATTCAATGGTCCCCGTTCACACCGTTTTCTTGCCTTGTAACTAACTTTCCATTGGCTAAAAATGATAATTACAAAACTGCTCAAGCCTGAAACGAGTACAAAAACACACTCATCAAAAGCCACAAAAATATTAAAGACCTTCCTCTCAAGTGTGAATGGGCATAAATGCCACGCAATGCAACTGAAAGGAAAGTCTACCAACAAAAGGGAAAGAAAGTGATGACATTGGAAATATGTTTGTCTATAGTCTTGGAAAAGGTGCACTTTAACCCTTTCACTGCCATCATAAAGCTTACATCGCCATGCCCCTCCCTGTATTCTGGGCTCTGCTGCCCCTCCTGCATGGTGGGTGACAGAAGGGAAAGCAGACTGTGAACATCTGTTCGCTGAATTCCTCTGCACTGAATGTAGCCCAAAGCAGCGAGGATTTTGTCATTTCTGGTTTCTGGCCAGTGCAGAAGCTCATCAAGCATGATCTGTTGTTAGCCCCCTATGTGATAGCAAAAAAGTTAAGTGTCAATTAAAGTTTAATAAAATAAAAACGCCCAAAAAAATGTTTTATCTGTGTATCACTCGGCTGTAGATCCTCAAATCATCTCTGAATTGGTGCTGACACTGTCCTTCCTTCTGGAGGGTCCTTCTTTTTGTTCACCATGCCCCCCCCCCATGAAGTAGCCACCACTCCAAGATCACTCCTGTGATGGACTACAATCTTAATACAAATTAGTAAACTAAATGCGAGATTGTAGTCCACCACGGGAGTGAGTGCATTTTTAAGGTTTAACTCCTAATTTTAGTGTCACTTTAAGGTTTGACATGCCTGACACCTATTTACTCAACAAAGTCTCATCTTTTATAACACAAAAGATGGGTAATATATTGTGTTGTTGTGTAAAATAAACTTGAGTGTATTATTTACAAAATTTGGGTTATTCAAACAGTTGCGCTATTATCAAGCAACATAAAAATTGCAACTGTGGAAAAAAATCAAATAAAATCTTGTTTAAAAAAAAAAAATTTGCAACTGCCACCATTTTATTCTACAGGGTCTCTGCTTTCAGAAAATATATAATTCTCGGGGGTTTAACTAATCTTCAGGCTTAAAATGTGAAAAATCGGCTCTGGCAGCAAAAGGGGTTAAACCCTCAGCTTTACTTCTTAAAGTGGAAGTGGAACTGGATCTTGTACACTGGTAAAGGAAGTGACTTGTTGCTTAGCTAACTTGTTTTGAAACGCAAAACCCTCCTGGATTGCAGCATTTTCCAGTGGTGAGATACGTATTGTAAACTATTGATTTTGTTTTCTAAGCAAACAGTGCCAGCTGTGAAAATTAATTATTGACTAAAAGTTCCCCTTTAACGGTCCACTGATGGCAGATGCAGTGATGCAGCCCTTGTCCTGCTCTGGCTGTATTTGTCACCTTAGTTAGACAGTAAAAATAAAAGAAAGAGATTGTTGATTTCCTCTTGAAATACTTGTCCCTGCATATGTACATACGGTGTGGAAAATAATGATTTGATCCCCTGCAGATTTTATAGGTTTGCCCACTTACAAAGAAATGAAAGGTCTATAATTTTTATCATAGGGGTATTTTAAATGATAGAGACAGAATATCAACCAAACATCCAGAAAGAACACATGATACAAATGTTAGAAATGGAGTTGCAGTTCAGGGAGTAAAATAAGTATTTAATCTCCAAGCAAAACATGACTTAGTACTTGGTGGAGAAACCCTTGTTGGCAAGCACAGAGGTAAGGGGGTTGATTTACTAACCTTATAAACACACCATGAACATGTATACACCTCTGTAGTGTGTTCCCTCCCAGCATGATCTATTGGTGGAATCTAGACACCTTTGTAGTGTGTACACACCCAGCAGGTGTGTTGTGCAAAGCCCTGCATGAATTGCAAGGCGATGTTGTGTAAATTAGCTCTACGTTGTGTTGCTTGCGTTGATGAATGCAGGAATGTAAATGCATGAGCTAACCATTTTTGTCTAAACTGTGAAGCAGCATTATATATGCATCATGTGCATGATTTTTCCATATATGGCATTAGTGGAAATATGCTTTTAGAGACTTGCATGCCGCTATTAGAGCGGCGCATGCTACATGACGCGCACGTACGTAAATACATAAAAACGCGCCATAGCGGCGTGAAAATGTGACACATTGCTCGTGTTTGGTTGATAAATACGTTTTGCTGTGTAAAAATGCACACGCACCTGGTGCGTGCGTGTGTTTAGGTTAGTAAATAACCCCCAAGATGTTTCTTGTAGTTGGTTACCAGGTTTGCACACATCTCAGAAGGGATTTTGCTCCACTCTTCTTTACAGATTTTCTCTAAATCCTTAAGGTTTCTTGGCTGTCGCTTGTCAACTCAAAGTTTCAGCTACCTCCATAAATATTCTATAGGATTAAGGTCTGGAGACTGGCTAGGTCACTCCATGACCTTAATGTGCTTCTTCTTGAGCCACTGCTTTGTTGTCTATATTGGTATATTTGGTATATTTGGGGTCATTGTCATGCTGAAAGACCCATCTACGACCCATCTTCAGTGTTCTGGCTGAGGGAAGGAGGTTCTCACCCAAGATTTTACAATACATGGTCCCGTCCATTGGCTCCTCCTCCGTGCTTGACTGTAGGGTTTGTGTTCTTAGGGTCATAGTCAGCATTCTTCTTCCTCCAAACGTGGTAAGTCGAGTTAATGCCAAAGAGCTCAATTTTGGTCTCATCTAACCGCAGCACTTTCTCCCAATTCTTCCCTGAATCAATTAGATGTTCATTGGAAATCATTAGACGGGCCTGTACATGTGCCTTCTTGAGGAGGGGGACCTCGTGGGCGCTGCAGGATCTCAATCCACGGCGGTGTATTGTGTTGCCAACGGTTTGTTTGGTGACTGTGGTCCCAACTGGCTTGAGATCATTCACAAGCTCCTCCTGTGTAGTTCTGGGCTGATCCCTCACTTTTCTAATGATCATCCTTACCCCATGAGGCGAAACCTTGCATGGAGCTCCAAACCAAGGGCGATTGATGGTTATTTTGTATTCCTTACATTTGCGAATAATTGCTCCAACAGTTGCTTCCTTCTCACCAAGCTTCTTGCTGATAGTCTTGTAGCCCATTCCAGCCTTATGCAGGTCTATAAACTTGCCCCTAACGTCCTTTGACACCTCTTTGGTCTTGCCCATGGTGGTGAGGTTGAATGGAAGAAAGAGATTCTGTGGACAGTTGTCTTTTTTTCACAAGTAAATTTTTATTGTTTGAAAGAAAACAAAAGCAGGTCTACAAACATTTGGCAAGTTCAAACGAACAACCACTGTGGGTACAAAACAATACATGAGGGGAGGGGTGGGGGTGTTTAGGGAAGGGGCCATATCGTGTAAAATGACAATGCATCTAAACGCCAAATAAAACAGTGCACAGTTTTCACCACATGAAGTAGATAGGTAGCACGAAGTGCAATCAAGCCCCAGTAATGCTACAAAGTTGTAGTGGCACCTACACGTATGGGAGGGGTGGGGAACGGGAAGTGCACTAACTGAAGAGTGATAACAATCGCTGAACCTAGCGGGGGTATAGGAAGGTTTAACCTGAAGGGAGGGTGGGGAAGTGCAGAATGAGAAGAAGAAGAAGGATAAGACCGGGGAAGGGGCAAGGTAGAGGGGAGGAAGAGGTAGTTGGTAGCGTAAAAGAGAAGGGAGAGAGAAAGAGGAGAGAGGAGGGTGAGGGAAGCACAAGTATAAGAGGGAAGAGAAAGGAGAGGGTCCCATCTCAAGATGCACAGGGAGGTGCCCAACGTCGAGTGAGACAACACCTGAGCCGGAAGAAGGGAGCGTTGTATCCAGGGCCAAGAGCTAAATGGGAAATCTGATAAGGACAGGTGTCTTTTATATACATAACGAGTTGCCGTTAGGAGCACCTTCTTAAATTGACAGGACTAATCTGTGTACCACATAGCCAGTCTGTGGGAGCCAGAATTATTGTTAGTTGGTAGGGGATCAAATACTTATTTTACTCCCTGAACTGCAACTCAATTTTCTTCTTGAGGAGGGGGACCTCGTGGGCGCTGCAGGATCTCAATCCACGGCGGTGTATTGTGTTGCCAACGGTTTGTTTGGTGACTGTGGTCCCAACTGGCTTGAGATCATTCACAAGCTCCTCCTGTGTAGTTCTGGGCTGATCCCTCACTTTTCTAATGATCATCCTTACCCCATGAGGCGAAACCTTGCATGGAGCTCCAAACCAAGGGCGATTGATGGTTATTTTGTATTCCTTACATTTGCGAATAATTGCTCCAACAGTTGCTTCCTTCTCACCAAGCTTCTTGCTGATAGTCTTGTAGCCCATTCCAGCCTTATGCAGGTCTATAAACTTGCCCCTAACGTCCTTTGACACCTCTTTGGTCTTGCCCATGGTGGTGAGGTTGAATGGAAGAAAGAGATTCTGTGGACAGTTGTCTTTTTTTCACAAGTAAATTTTTATTGTTTGAAAGAAAACAAAAGCAGGTCTACAAACATTTGGCAAGTTCAAACGAACAACCACTGTGGGTACAAAACAATACATGAGGGGAGGGGTGGGGGTGTTTAGGGAAGGGGCCATATCGTGTAAAATGACAATGCATCTAAACGCCAAATAAAACAGTGCACAGTTTTCACCACATGAAGTAGATAGGTAGCACGAAGTGCAATCAAGCCCCAGTAATGCTACAAAGTTGTAGTGGCACCTACACGTATGGGAGGGGTGGGGAACGGGAAGTGCACTAACTGAAGAGTGATAACAATCGCTGAACCTAGCGGGGGTATAGGAAGGTTTAACCTGAAGGGAGGGTGGGGAAGTGCAGAATGAGAAGAAGAAGAAGGATAAGACCGGGGAAGGGGCAAGGTAGAGGGGAGGAAGAGGTAGTTGGTAGCGTAAAAGAGAAGGGAGAGAGAAAGAGGAGAGAGGAGGGTGAGGGAAGCACAAGTATAAGAGGGAAGAGAAAGGAGAGGGTCCCATCTCAAGATGCACAGGGAGGTGCCCAACGTCGAGTGAGACAACACCTGAGCCGGAAGAAGGGAGCGTTGTATCCAGGGCCAAGAGCTAAATGGGAAATCTGATAAGGACAGGTGTCTTTTATATACATAACGAGTTGCCGTTAGGAGCACCTTCTTAAATTGACAGGACTAATCTGTGTACCACATAGCCAGTCTGTGGGAGCCAGAATTATTGTTAGTTGGTAGGGGATCAAATACTTATTTTACTCCCTGAACTGCAACTCAATTTATAACATTTGTATCATGTGTTTTTTTCTGGATTTGTGGTTGCTATTCTGTCTCTATCATTTAAAATACACCTATGATAAAAATGATAGACCTTTAATTTCTTTGTAAGTGGGCAAACCTACAAAATCTGCAGGGGATCAAATCATTATTTTCCTCACTGTACTGTATATGCATATGATCAGAACCAGTCAGAGGCTGCTGGATGTGGACACTGCAAATTCTATTTGTACCTATTAGGCACCATTCACAGTTGCCAATGGGGCCAATCATATAAGTCTCACAAATTCCTCCATGAGTCTCATATGATCAGCTGCAAGCAGGAGGCGCTGTACAATGCAATGACAGCTGACACCACTCAGGGCCATTTGCATGTAATTGCACATGCTGCAAACAGTCTGCGTCCAGGCGGTGGCAGCTGTCATTGTATTATACAATGCTTCCTGCCCATAGCTGATCGCATGAGTCTCATGGAGGAATTTGTGAAGCTCACAGAATCGGCTCCATTGGCAAGCGTGAACAAAGAAAGCTGAAAGTCAGTCATTTTCAGCACATATATGTTATAGACGTATATAAGACCTGAGCATTGTAGACATCTATTCATTTAATCTCAGCCATAAACATCTGATTGCGATAACTTTTATAGATGGAGCTCTTGAATCCTCTATTTCTGAGTTATTTCCACAAAAGGATTCAAGAAAAGTCAAGTTAGTAACCTTGAATTTTTATTAATAGTTTTTTTTGTATCTATTCCATCCCAAAGGGGTTTTCCTAATTACAGTGAAAAGAATTGGGCTAGATAATCCCAGTAGCTTTTAGATGATTAAAATAATAGATTTTTGTATGCGTTAAGGCAGGGTGGAGTGGAAAATTGGCAGACTGTCAGACCTTTCAAGTGATATGAAATAGGTCACACCTTGATATAGTAGTAATCCCAGAAAACCATTTATGTGTGCCAGAAATATGACATAGCGTTAGTAAAGGGACAGCAGCTCTAAAACTATATATATATATATCGTATATATATCGTATATATATCGTATATATATATATATACACACACTCTGTATGTATATATATTATTATACTGGAAAAAATGGGCTGTCTTTACTAAACCATTTCAACTTCCATAGAGATGTTTAATCAAAATGTATCTGTTAGGCCCCTTTCACACGGGCCAATCAGGAGAGGATCCGTCAACAGATCCTTTCCTGATCAGAGCAGCATGAATTGCATGTCACCGTTGTGACATCTGGGTCCGTACAGTTTTTTCCTCCACCTTGCGATGCAGGAAAAAACTGAAAGTGCCGGACCCTTTATATTGGTCTATGGGGAATCTGATGTAAATGGACATGTGGCCATTTACATTAGATTACCTCTGGTCCGGCACAATCCGGTCAGTCAAAACGGATCAATGATCTGTCTGTTTTACCAGACCAAGCCAAAGCTAACTGGGTGTAAACCTGGCTGCCCATAGATGGGTCCGGCGGAAAAACTGACAGGCAGACCTGATCGGACCACTCATGTGAAAGGGGCCTTAAAGTGTATCTAAAGCCAAAACATTTTTTTAAATTAAAACTGTTAAAACTGGTTTTGGGTTTGTTTGTTTTTTATTCAGGGCTTGCTCCCATGATGGACTGCAATGCCACTTTTAGTTTACTAATTTGTATTGAGATGGGAGTGGGCTTGGAGTTGTGGCTACTTTACAACACATACAGGGACCATGGGGAACAAAAGTAGTCACCCTCCAGAAGGAAGGAGAGTGTCAGCACCAATTCAGAGATGATTTGAGGATCTACAGCCGAGTGATACACAAATAAGACACATTTTTGTTAATAGTTAAGGTACTTGAATGCATCTTTAATAGTGACGCACCAATACCAAGTATTTGAGCGAGTACTTATACTCGCCCAAATGCTCCGATGCCTTCCCCAATACTGGAACCCCCGGTCAGAGGGAGATTTCCTCTGACTGGCAGTGCAGCAAGGGAACATGGAGCCGGCTTCCGTAATGATTCGCCGCCCAGCTTCCTGATTGGCCGGGAAGCCGACTCCATGCTGCTTGGCCGGCTTTATACTGAGTGGCATTGAGCCAATCAGCATCAAGCCGGCCAAACAGCCCCCGGCCTCCTGATTGGCCGGGAAGCTGGCTCCATGCTAGCGGAAGTACCAGTATCGGTACTCAGTATTGGCAGGTACCGAAAGATAAATATCAGTACTCATACTCGATACCGAAAAACCAGTATCGGTGCATACTACTTTTCAAGAATTAACTCCTGATTTTAGTGTCACTTTAATGCTACTTAAAGCATTGAACATGTAAAATGTTACAATTTGAGATAAAATTGCTTGTGGAAAGGATGGTAGAGACAAAGGGAGGAAGGGAGTCAACAGGGAAAGGCAAAGATACATAAGCGAGGAAAAGGTTCGCCATTTTAGAATTCCACAATTCAATAGGTATGATTCCAATCGCCAAAAATATCAGTGCCCCACAATAGGAAGTGTAAGAGGAACTCCAATGAAAGGGGTAATTTGCACAAAGCATGGGGCAACGGTCAAGTGTAGATAAGGAGCAAGGGAGCAACTAGGTTCGCTCCTGCTGTTCGTCTATGAAGCGGATGTCCCAGTGAACAAGTAGAATCAGAACTTGTACAGTTCTTATAGAGGACCTGAGAATAGTTGGGCAGGTGGGGAAGGGAAGAAATAGGGAAGAGGGTGGTAGGGATAGTAGGGCAGGGGTGGCTGGAGCACAAAAATGGAGGGGGACACTTCAAAACTACTCCGCCCTACAAAGAAAGGCTGTCGGCTGACACCATTTCTGAATGAAACCCCTCTGCTCGGTTAGACCTACCATCATAGAGCCAGTAACAGACCCCTATCCCTCCACCCTCCAGGTGCTTGCTCATCACCCATTTTTATCTTTGTTCCCACCTCCATCTTGGGAGCCTACTCACCAATTGATTCCTTCCCCATGATGGACTCATAGAAGATGTTAAGGAGGTAGGGGGGTAGGTTCCAGTCCAAGTGTTAGGCCCATGCCTACTAAGCTGCCTTCTTGGGGTATGTTGAGAGCACTATAGGGTCTTCTTAAATCTTCTAGCATTACACAGGCAGAACATAAAATCATTTCCTACCTGTATTTGCTAATTTTCCTGTATTATAATATTACTTGATACTTACAGGGAGAGGTTTTTGAAAGTAATGTATTGTACAAAATTTTTGACATTGGTTTGATGTTCTGCTAACAATTAGGCCAGATAGAGTTAACAGCTGTCTCTTCTTGTATCTTGACTTTAGTCAGTGCAATGTTAGTGTGAATACTGCTGAGCATAATATATGTGAATTATTAAAGGTTTAAATGCAGTCATGGTAGTAGAGAAGGGAAGGGAATGCACTTCAGTCTAGTCCACTTCTCGAAAGCAGGCATGCACAGGAATCTATAAAGCTATAGAGGACCAAATAAGGAAGATGTACTTAGGTTTTTGTTTTACTCTTTCCGCCTTTGGCTTCCAGAGATGTAAACGTGTTAGAAACTAAATATTTGCAGAGTCAAGTGTAACTGTTAGAAAAGCCTGAAAGAATTCCATGCTTATAAAAGTAAGAGAGGATCTTTCATAGTCTTCCTTGTGTGCCTATAATGTGCAGGGTAAGTGTATCAACTTTCATCATTTTTATAGTCTGAACAAACAAACGTAGTATAAAAATATTTTTTATAAATGTGTTATACAATATTAGATAGATAGATAGATAGATAGATAGATAGATAGATAGATAGATAGATTCATATTTGGCATTCATTTCTAACCAGCAGATGGAGCTCCAATGTGCTTTTTATATTTCCTTACAGCTATGCAGAAAAAGACTGTTTACATAATACAATAGCTCAAGTTGAAATTTACATAGAGGACTGGATAACTTCTCCCAGTGACTCATCTTTTATCAGTTGGTCAGTCACCTCTGTGCTGTCTCTTTAGCTAACCCAGAGTGCTCAAGAAATGTTTTGCCATGTATTTAATGTTTATTTGTAACATACAGGTTATATACATATAGAAAAACAATTTATCAGTTAAAAAAGCCTATAAAAACATCAATAAATTGACCAAAATCATTTTGTTCCACCTCCAAATGAAACTGAACACAAAAAGTGATGATTTACTATGGTATAGGGTACATTTTAGCAATGTCAACTATCAGTACTCCAAATTTTTTTATCTTTTGTTTGGAAATCCACCTCAAAATTAGCAGTGAGCATCCTAGTATGTAAGTGTGTTTAGGCACGCCTGTGCATACAGCCTCATATAGCTAAATATACACTTTAGGTACCTGGCCTGCAGCTGTTTGGCTGCAGTCACTGTTAAGCTGACACATTTCTGCCTGACTCCTTCCACAAGTCTATTGAAAAATTGACGTTTGTGGAATAGAGTGTTGCCAACAGGGCCACTCACAGCTTAAATTTCGGCTGAGCCAGCAGGAAATTCATGCAGTGTATGGCGAGGTTTAAGCACTGCTGCCTCCGACTGCTAGTCTCAGCAGATTTGGAATGAGATTTAGTGATGTCACTACTGGGCTGATCACTGTTCTACTTGTTGGAGGCTTTGATATAAGGAAGCAAAACCCTGCCTCTAGCAAGATGGCCACCTCCACTCAGACACAGTGCAGAACAAGGCGTGGCAAGTCAGTCATGGGGAAAAGGTCAGATGTAGTGAGACCTCAAAGGATGCTGCTGACTAGTCCTTTGCCCTCTTTTTGCCTTTTTTGTGGGACAGCTTCCAGAGTTGATGTTCTTTTTAATGTTATATTTCACAGGGTGCAAAACAAATGGCAAACACACTCATCAATTTGTTACCAGCTTTACAGCAAGGTGCACATGGAAGGGCCTAATACAGTACAAACAGCAAAAAGTTTTCCCGGCCAGCCAGCATGCAAAAAAACTTTTCTCATGCTAAGGTTAAAAACAGAGGTTTAGATACACGTCTTCTGCAGAAAATGTGAACGCCGTACAGGCACTTCTATGGAGATTCTCATAGTTTAGAGTTAGGACCGCACAATATAGACAAGTTTTTTTGCATGCTGGCTGGCCGGGAAAACTTTTTGCTGTTTGTACTGTATTAGGCCCTTCCATGTGCACCTTGCTGTAAAGCTGGTAACAAATTGATGAGTGCGTTTGCCATTTGTTTTGCTTGACTGATTTGGTGCAGTGACGCATGGGGGGTCTCAAATGCCGTTGTGATGTGCGGGGTCCTTTGACAAACCTGCACCCAATTTTCTCTTTTGCCACATGTGCTCCAAGATGGAGACTCTCATAGTTTACAGTTAGGACCGCACCAGATAGAGGTGCCTTGGCGCGGCTGTGCGGCTTTCAAATTTTTTGCAGAAGACGTGTATCCAAACCTCTGTTATTAACCTTAGGGGTGAGACAAGTTTTTTTTGCATGCTGGCTGGTGAGTGTGCTGCAAAACGTTTTGCTGTTAATATTTCACTGGATGTGACCTGATTTCAGTACATAAATCTGGGTGTTGGCAATATATACACTTGGTTGCAATACTCAAGTACAAGTTCAATGCACAAGTTGCAGCACCTTATACACAATGATTACTGTTTAGGCCTGTAATTATACTGTTTTCAGAATGTGTAGAGTGGGCCTTGTTCTAAATATACAATGAGGTTCTTTGTTCATTGATATCATTATTATTTTCCCCTCCTTTTGGATGCTGGATCTATAAGTGTGTGTGTGTGTGTGTGTGTGTGTGTTCATAATTGATATATGCATAAATAGATGTAACACACATTCAAAGTGACACTAAACTCAGGAGTTAAATCTCAAAAACACCTTCCAGTACCTAAACTAATAACAAAAATGTATCTTATTTGTGTATCACTCGGCTGTAGATCCTCAAATCATCTCTGAATTGGTGCTGACACTGTCCTTCCTTCTGGAGGGTGACTACTTTTGTTCCCCATCGTCCCTGTGTGTGTTGTAAAGTAGCCACTGCTCCAAGCTCACTCCTGTGGTGGACTACAATATCACATTTAGTTTACTAATTTGTATTGAGATTGTAGTCTATCACAGGAGCGAGCTTGGAGCGGTGACTACTTTACAACACACACAGGGACCATGGGGAACAAAAGTAGTCACCCTCCAGAAGGAAGGACAGTGTCAGCACCAATTCAGAGATGATTTGAGGATCTACAGCCGAGTGATACACAAATAAGATACATTTTTGTTAATAGGGTCCTTGAATGCATTTTTACGATTTAACTCCGGAGTTTAGTGTCACTTTAAAAGCCATACAAACACTACTATCTGGATGAAGTAAAAATAAAATAATTTAAACAGACCGTTGATCGGAATGCAGGTAGATAAGGGTTTATTAATCTTTCCGGTCATGTGCTGGATACTTATGTTGATGGTATAAATCCTTGTTCATACTTTATTTTGCAGATTCAACCCTAGGATAAATACATCCTCACTTGGGATCTTTGGCCATTGCCACACTCCAGTTCCAATGCTCTTGTTGGCTAATTAATTAGTTGATTTAAAGGAAACATTTTAACATGCTTACCAGTAAATTGCTCACCCTGTCAATGCCACTGTAGAGCATTTTTCATTTTAGCTGAACCCTGCCTGTGGTTTATTGTTTTGTAACAAAATAGTAAGCGTACCAGGAGTTTCTGGTTGCTTCCAGGACTCGTGACATAGATCAAAGGTCGAAATGGTTCACAGCAAAGTGTAGTGATGGTACTGTTGACTGTTAAGGAGAGCTTTATTAACAGTGAGTGTGGTTTCTTTTGCAAATGTTGCTGCTTATTTGTTGTCCAAACACAACCTTAAGAGCTGAGCTGTTTACTGTCAACTTTAAGATTCCTGACAGTAGCCACAAAACCTTGGGCTTTATCTGTCTGTAGCAAGTGCAAATACCTGAAACCGTCGTCAGCTTGCTATCTTCTCGGTGTCAGCTTAATATGAAGAGTAATAGTAATGAAGAATACTATCCCTCTAATGCAGGGGTCTCAAACTCAATTCCCTCGGGGGCCACTCGACAAATTTTTTTCTCTCTCATGGGGGCCGCTCGCCAAATTTCATACTATAAAATAAAATTCAACTGTATCCGGTTTGGTACTACAGACACTAATATACACTGACAATAAGGCCCTATTCATATCTGTAGGTTTAGGTGGGATTAGGGATTCCTGCATCAGAAACTTGCATTTTCCTGCAGCAGAAATCCTAATCTGGCGTTTAAAAGTGGCAGCTATCACCTATTCAAGTTAATGATCAGGTGACAGCAGTTGCATGTAAACGCTGCATGTAATGGTATGTGATTTGATTACATGCAGTTAGATGCACAATCATTGCATCCAGGGAGAGCGATTGATTACCGAATGTAATCATATCACATACCATTACATGGCTGCATTATATATATATATATCTATATAGTGTATGTATGTATGTATATATGTAGATATATTACAAAACCACCCCCTCCCCCCCCATCATGACCGCGTACCTGACCTCTGAGCTGGCTGCGGGCCACATAGTATCGGCTCTAGGGGGCCGCAATTGGGACCACTGTTTTAATGTGACCTTCTCAGGACACAGTGGGGAGAATTTATGAGCGTGTTTGCGACAAAATTTTTCCGTGCAAAGACCAAAATGCCATGCTAATAGTTTTATTTCTGTTATGAGTCTTTTTTTTAAGCGGTCTTGTAGCATATTAATGTTTGTGACTCACTGCGGATATTTTTTGACATTTTGCGTAATTTCTGAACTGTGCAAGATTTGCGACATTAAAAGACCCCCAAACTGTCGCACATCCTAGAAGTGCTCCTGAGCACTTACTAAAGTACTGCAAAGATAATTCACTTTTACATTCTCAAGTCAGCTGAGCACTTCAGGACTATTCAGCTGTCATCCTGGAGGATCCCAGCACGCTCGTGACAATTTATAGACAATTCTCCTTATGAAGGCATTAAGCAATGAAACATAAACTAGGATAATAAATCTGTCACTATATGCACTACAAATCAGGAATCCTTCATTTTGAAATTTGATGCAACCAATTTGATAAACTCCCCCCAGTGTACTTATATCCACCTCTCTAAAAACCAGTTCTGTCAAAAGCTTTGTAAACAATAACAATTCTCCCAAAAGGCCTCTAAATCTATCCATGCAGATTACAATCGAATTGCACAATCTCTTTACAAATGCCTTTGAACTGACCAAAACGATGTAACATAAGGGTCTTCCTAAGCCATCCATTCAATCTGTATCCAGTCTGGCAAGACCTTGACCTAGATAGTCGTTGGTAAATCTAAAGAAGTCGATTGTACAATCACTAGGAGGAGGGAGCTCTGCCTGCTGTCAGGATGGCCGAGCAGTGAGGAGGAGAGAAGCCGCAGCTTTCAGGACAGCAGAGCGGTGAGAAAAGCGGAGCACACAGCCGCTGTCATCCTGAAACTGACAGGATGACAGCGGCTGTGTGCGTGGCCGAGCGGAGGATCAGTAAATATCAGTAATATTTGATCAGTGATCCTCTGTGTGTGAAGGACAAACACTGGAGCGATCATCTGATCACTCCAGTGTTTGTAAATAACTGGGGTCACATAGTACTATGTGTCCCCAGTTATGTATGAACAGTATTTACATCACTTCCTGTTCATTCATGAATTTCTGAATTGGGAGAAGCACTCAGTACAGAGGCTCCTCCACATTCAGAACCTGGTGATAGTAAATGTTGTAAACTTTTTCATCAAACAAAACAAATGTTTATGCTATTTTGGATTCAGCCACTGGCGTGTTCTGGAGGCAGGGCGCATGACGTCATATGACCCCGCACACGTTGGGCACCGCCAACTTGGTGAATATCTAAGTATACACCAAGATGGCGGCGCCTATATCGGCGTGTGACGTCACCTGACACCACGCATGCATGGTGTCATGTGACGCCATGCTCCCCGCCTCCAAGATGGTGGCATGCATTCGCAGAACACGCCGGTGGACAACATGGCCGCCGCGCATTCGCAAACTAATATGTCCCTGAATAAATTTTTCGTATATTTGAACAAATAGTAATTCATTAATTGTACATGTAGTCTGGGTTTTGTGTTCTGTTTTCTATTTTTACTTTTCTAGATATACTGACTTGAAAAAAGGGATCGGCATGACATCCTGACACTTTATTTGTAGACTCTATTTTAGTTTGACATTTATTGTTTGCCTTCTGTTGTTTTATTTGATAAGAATACTTCTATTGTGCCTACAAGTTTAATACCTTTGAATAAAAGTTTTATTTTTACCATACTTTTTAATATGTTTCTTTGCGGCTTAACAAAATGGGAGTCTTTAAATGGTGCGGATATTGGAAAAATGGGTGTGGTTACTGAGGGCTGTGGTTACTGAGGGGCGCTGTAAAGCTTTCTCGCACAGGGTGCCTAAAGGACTAAGGCCTGCCCTGGTCACAGCTTATACCATCCTGTTATAACATCAGCATTGTAATAGGGATACATACTACTGTAGAGTTATCTTTGAAAACGCAAAGTTTTGCCTTTTATGTAATGACTGCTGTCTTCCGCCTGCCCATCACTTTCAACAACTTCCTGGATTCCCAGTATGCTTTTCATCTATTTCTCTGCTGCTTGATGTGATGCCATCTCGATTTCTCAAGACTACGTATCCTATCATGTAGTGATGTCCCGATACAGTCAGAAATCCCTGAAGATAGTGCTAGGTCTTATTTTCGGGGTCTTACTTCGGAGAAACACGGTAGTATTGGTATCGGGACCGATACAGGGCATTTTCACAAGTACCAGTCACGAAACCAGGCACAGCGTTGACTACCTAAGGGCCCACGTGGGAGACCAGGGAATGAACTCCTGCACAGCGCCTCGCTCCTGTGAGTGGCCATTTGTAAAACTGGGCTGTATGGCTGCGGCATGCAGTGAAGGAAGCTATGACAGGGCTGACTGCGGGCGTAATACGGGACGGGGACGGTGCTTGGTGCGTGTTCTCAGCACACTGTCTTTGGCGAAAGCTGCAGGTGGGGTCACCAGCCAGTTTATTTGGGGGAAGTAGGACAGATTGGAAGAAGCAGGTGAGAATTGTAACTCTATTTCTGCAGTGTACTAGAAGTGTGTGCTGTATACTATTGGATCATTTAACGATTAAATGATCCATGGTACACACTTCCAGTGCACTGAAGAAATATAGTTGCAATTCTCCCCTGCTAACTTGAATAGGTTAATTTTTAACCTATTTAAGTTAGCAGGGGAGAATTGCAACTCTATTTCTGCAGTGTACTGGAAGTTTGTACTAGGTTAAATGATCCGTAGTACTCACTTCTAGTACACTGCAGAAATAGGCTTACAATTCTCCCCTGCCTTTTCTAATCTCTCCCACTTCCCCCAATTAAACTGAAAGTTATACAAAGAAATTGGATTAGATATGGGAAATATTATGAACATGCTCCGCAAGAAACTGCCCTAAAATCATTAGTCTGTATTGTTTTCGAAAAAAATGTCTGATGTCCATTTAAGAAAAAGTATTGGTAATTGGTATCGGCAAGTACCTGAGGGAAAGTACTTGTACTTGGTCTTTAAAAAATGGTATTGGGACATCCCTACCATCATGCATTGCTTCCAGCAAGCAATGATAATGCTACCTTGTTCAGATGGCAGCCTCTGTGAATTGTGACAGTGCATATTCACAGGGCTGAGTGATATTGTGTCAGGGCATTGAGGAAGTACATCCTATGGAAATCTTCAATAAGTAAGATTGATATGGTTATAGGGAGTAGGACAGAACTTATGGAAATTCAATATAGAAATACAGATTTATTTCTAGTTGTCGACCATAGATACCCTTTAATACAGTGTAATACTGGCTAAAGCTATTTTACACTTGATGTTACCTTCTCTTAGTCACATACCATGAATAATGACAAAGATGAGAAGCTCGTACAAAAAAATGTCTTAATTCGCCTGTGCCAGTAGCAGGCTGAATCCATTTATTATCTTGATGCTTTGTTTGATTGGGTATGACAGACTTGTTCAGGTTGGTGTCAGAATTTAATTGGTAATAGATACTTTTCCTTGCCTTGCTGCACTCCCTACTGAAAGTTCTTCGTAATATGAGGGGGTGCTCGCAGTGACTGTGGATGGTGCCGCAAATATCAGCAAAAGGTAAAGATGTCACCAGCACATCAGAATCCTTTTAGGATAGCAGAATGCTCATTTATTTGAAGTTCCTTGTCATATAAACAAGAGCTTTCGGGGCCGACACGGGGTCTCTTCATCAACCTTAGCATTGATCAATGCTAAGCCTGATGACGGGACCCTGCGCAGCCTCGTAAGTGCTTGTTTATATACAAGAAACTTCTAATAAATGAACATTTTGCTATCCTAAAAGGATTCTGATGTGCTGGTGACATCTCTACCTTTTGCAGAATTTAATTGGTATTGACATTATTATTATTATACACAGTATGGTAACAATGGTAATGGCAACAAGAGACATGTTCTGATTCTGTAATAGACATGTACAAGAACTTTTCTAGTCCTTCAGTTTCTAGTCTAATCACGCTTGAATGCTGTTATAAAATAATGTTGTAACGCCTGGATAATATATCAATGCCTGCAGTAGCAGATCTCTGAGAATGGGACTCTTGCTTGTCATAACAGAATAAATCACTGTGTAATCATTTGTTCACAGTACTCAGTTTGGATATATAATGATTGTAGTATAGCAGCTATGGTGATGACCCACAATGTTTTTCTTTTACCTCATACATAGAGATTCAGCATTTTTGACATTAATAGGCCAAGATTTTCAATATTGGAGCCTGTAGGCTCACATGCTTTGGCACCAAAAGCTAGCTAGCTAGCATTAGCTTATCATCACAGAGCATTTCATTTTCTGACTTTGTAAATAGGCTTATATAAGATATTTCTGCTTATGATGGAGAAAACAATGTGTCAGGTCAATGACTGTGCAAGGTGAAGCACAAGTTTACAGTGCCAAATGATGAATCTGGCTACAGACATAAGTGTTGGGGCCCAGACCCTGGTTTTATCCAGACCAAACCAAGTTACTACTCTGGTCCTCAGCACCTATGTCCAGGGCCGGATTGACCATTAGGAACTGTAGGCTTGTTTGACTTAAAGGTTTCTGTGTCTAAATGAATAAACTGTGTGGACTACCACTCTATTAGGTGTACAAGCTAAATGCACATAGACAAATAGCAAATCATGTGACTGCAACCTAATATATAAAGCATGCATGCATGATGAAGAGATTCAGATATTGCAGAACCAAATAGAATAAGGAACCTGTGTGATCTAAGCAACTTTGCGAAATGATTACTGGAGACAGTAAGGTGTTTTCTGTATTCTAAAACTATTGACATACTGGAATTTTCATGTACTGCAGTCACAACTTACAACCTACACAAGGCTGAGGGCTCTCTTCCTGCCCCCATCTGACAGAACTGGATACCTGAGTGGCCAATCACTAAGCACTAGTGCTGTCATGTGGTAAGAAGGTAAGTAAGTTACAAATTCCCCATACCCCGAGATACTGAAAGTGCCAATTCCCTTTTGAAAGGTGAGCATAGACAGCTGTTAAAGTGAACCTAGTTTACATAAACTATATTACATACAGTAAACTCCCCATTATCCGGCATTCAAGCAACTGGCATTCTCCAGCAACTGGCGTAAAAAAATCGAGGACATCTTTGTTTACATCTTGCTGCCGGTCGGCAGCAGAATGTAAACAATGGGGAGCAATAGCCTGCCTGCTATTGGTTATTTCAAATTGCAATAGCCAATAGCAGACTGGCTATTGTACTCACCCACTGTGCAGAAAACTTTCTCTCTCAGGGCCTCTCCTTTGCTCAGTGGGCTGGGTTTCAATAGCCAGCCTGCTATTGGCTATTGCAATTTGCAATAGCAGTCTGGCTATTGGCTATTGCTCCCGGCTGTTTTTTGAAGTCACCTGTCGACAGTGAAAGCTAGCCACGCGGGGGGGCGCGTTAGGTGGCTGCTTAAGAGTTACTATTAACTTGGCAGCTACTATTAACTCTCAAGCAAACAGAAACTACAGTTATCCGCCACTTACTGATTTCTGTGGGTGCCGGATAACTGCGAGTTTACAAAGAGTATGCATATCCCTGTATGTTGTGCTTATTGAGGAAAACATCTAGAACGTTTTGCCAATGCTTCCAGTTGTTACAACTACCTGGGGAAGGGAGTTGCACATTTTGCTGCTCTGACTGTAAAGAGCTCCTTTCATAATTTTAGATTAAAGCTCCATTTCTCCAACCTTAAATTGTACCCAGGTGTCCTCTTCATGGAACTAAGATTAATGAAGTTGTTACTTCCCTTACAGATGAATTTGTAGATAGCAATTATGTCTCATCTTAAGTGCCCCCTCTCTAAGGTAAAAAGGTTTAGATTACTTAATCGTTCCCCGTAGCTGAGGTCCTCCAGCCCCCTTAATAACTTTGTTGCCCTTCACTGGAATTCCAATTTTAGGACACCCCTTCCATTAACTGGAGACCAAAACTAAACTGCAAACTCAAGATGAGTCCGAACCAATGCTTTATAAGAGTATTGATTTGTCCTTGGAATAAAACCCCTTTTTAATGCATGAGAGTATTCTGCTTGCTGTCTTAGCGGGCGTCCGACATTGCATGTTATTGCTAAGTCCGTGGTCCACTAGAACCCACAATTTGTTTTTTTTATCATTGATTTTCTACAATGTCTACAATTTTTCATATCAATAGATGTCTGCATGGAAACAGAAATAGATGAGTGACAAAAGATTTAAAGTTATCTCAAAACCAAAAACAACTATTGAGAATAATGCAGCTTACCAGTCTTTTGATGTGGTGGCTGAATTAGTTTTCTTTTTTCAAGCATTTGTCCTTTATTTTTTTCTGATGAGTCTGCCAGTAACATACTTCCTATCTTAGATTGACCACACTCACTCGCCCTTGTGTATTAGGACAACAGAGACAAGAAAGGACTACTGAATCCTGCCCATCTCCTATTGTCCCAAATATAGAGGTGGGTGGTTCTTTAGCCCTCAGAGAACAATGTGATTGATAACAGTCAGCACAGACAGAGAGCACAGGAAGTTGTCAGCTCTCAAGGTTTCCAGCGATGTTAACAGGTATTTCTTTGCAACTATAACACCCCATTCACACTGAGCGGCATAGATATGGCGCATTCTTCCGCGCCGAGCGGTTTTGAGCTACATTGCGCGACATTGCACATTTTATCGCGCTACATGGCGCGTTTTTTGGGCGGGACTTCGTCGCTGCTTCATTGGGCTGTAACCAATCAACAGCAATCTTGTTGTTACATCATTCTTTCCTTCCATTTTGCAGTGCAACACTGACCCTTCGCTAGCGTGATGTCGTGCAATATTGGCGGTGATCCGCGATTTTGCGCGACACTATAAAGTCTATTGGAGCCGAATCGCACGACATCCGCGCAAAAAAGGGTCATGTACGAGCGACGAGCTACAGGCGACATTGAGCTGTGAGATGTAAACAGCTCCATTGAAATGCATTGGACAAGCTACATAGAGCGATATCGCGCAGAAAAATGCATGAATTCGCTGCAAAAATTGCGCAATAAACCGTTCAGTGTGAATGGGACCTTACACAGATATGACGGAACCCTTTAAATGGCATATTTAACAGACCAAAAAAGGTAAGTTCATTGTTAGGGTTTAAATATACTTTAAGATTTTATATTCATAGTGGGAAAAGCCAATTTTGTAGTGTTCCACAGCTTAGAGTTCAGTTTTACGACACCCTAATTCTAAAATATTTTTTTCTTCCGAGTGTTATATGGTAATTAAAAGGTATGCAATTTGCAACTGGTTGTTTTCTACTGATGAAATCATTTCAGCTGGTTTTTCCAGTCTGTCATTGCTGTTTTGCCTTTAGAAGACACTGGTATGTTTGAGAACGGTGTGAACCTGCATGACCTTGGCAAGGAATAAGTGAAGAGGCTGATTTAATAGCTGTAGGGGACACAGATCACCACACACCTCAGGGAGGAATAAACAATGCGTCTTGGAATTTAGGCTCCGGTTACTATATTTGAATAGCTTTTAACCCCCATTCACAAAGCACTGTTCATTTATTTCAGACCGGAGGACATTTTGAACTGGCGGTGCACTCTGCTCCACTTTGATAAAAAGGGCAGCTATTTTTGGAAGCTTTTGTCAAAAGCTATTATGAGTTGTAAAGAAAAAGAAAAAAAATAATTGTGTGATGGAAAGAATGAATCAATATGATTCAACATGTTTTCATGTCCATGCTGTAAATATGTAAGAACACCTCCCACCCAACTTCGTGAAATAGGAAAGTGGGACACTTTTATTTTTAGCAAAAATTTGCTTTTTACTGCCAAAACTAATATTCAGCACTAAACCTTTCACCCAACCTAATTAATGAATTCACCAAACCCAAGTTATTGTTAGTATTTTACATTTTATACATTGGGGAAGTGGGAGCCAGTGGAGGGTGGTAGTAGAGGATGAAATGAATGGGCTACACCTTAATGTCCGTAAAACGTGTACAGGTGAAACTCGAATAATTAGAATATCGTGCAAAGTTCATTTATTTCACTAATGCGACTTAAAAGGTGAAACTAATATATGAGATAGACTCATTACATGCAAAGCAAGATAGTTCAAGCCGTGATTTGTCATAATTGTGATGATTATGGCTTACAGCTCATGAAAACCCCAAGAACCCCAAATCCACAACCTCAAAAAAGTAGATTATTACATGCAATCAATAAAACAAGGATTGTACATAGAACAATATCGGACCTCTGAAAAGTACAAGCATGCATATGTACTCAGTACTTGGTTTGGGCCCCTTTTGCAGCACTTACTGCAATTACTTTTGCACGATATTCTAATTATTCGAGTTTCACCTGTATACCTGTACTTGCGCTGTTACAGGTGCACAGGTGTGAACCAAGGATAGCCATTCGCTTATCTATATTTTATTATTCTATCTATAACTAAAAAAAAAAAAACTTCTGGCTTTACATGCAATTTAAGCACTATTTGCATATTAATGGATGATATAAAAAATTACTTTACATTTCTAGAAAAACCTTGTCTATGAGAAGAATCCTGTACAGACATTAGGACTTCATAAACTTCCTGGTTTTAGATCATTTGTTTAAATAATTTACTTAATTTAGGTGGCTCTCCAGGCAGAGGGCTAAATGCACATTTGAAATACATGTATGTTTAGTCTTACATTCCAACACATTTGTAATTTTGTTCAGCCATTCTTGTGATTTATACGTTTCTATCTCAATGCCCCATGGGGAAGTTCATTGTGTTACTTTTTAATCCAGCTTTGCATTGTTTTGCTGGATCACCTGTGTGCTCACTGGATGGAGGGGATCATTTATTTGGAAATCAGTATGTCACCTTCACATTCTCACATAATTCATTCTCACAGCTACCTCATGTATCATTTTCCCCTCCTCTTTTAGATTGTAAGCCCTCAGGGGCAGGGCCCTCCTTACCATCGTCTTGAATTGTATTGTAACTGTAATGTCTACCTTATATTGTAAAGCGCTGCGCAAACTGTTGGCGCTATATAAATACTATGTAATAATAATAATGCATTTAAAGTGACATTGCCATGAGGGACTGCCATTGCTGGTTACTGGAATGAAATGCTAGTTGCCTGGCTGTTTCTGACTATGTCAGGCCCTTTTTTTTATTGTATTCATCTGGCAATCCTACAAGTACCACACTTCCTGTGCAAGGGTGGCTACCTTGACTCACTCCCCATATCTATACAGGGAGCTGTGGTAGTCATTCAGGCTGGACTTCAAACGTGTCTTCCTCTTCACAGAGGCGTCCCGAGGCAGGGTGACACCTGGTGCGGGTACCGGGTGACACCCTGCAGTGACGTCACGTGCGGTACCGCTGTTACCTGCCTGCGGCCATCTTGATGATGGACGCCGGCAGAGAGAGGACGGGACGTCACCCGGCAGGTAAGGTATGCTGCCGGGTCCCCTCCTCTCTTGAGCTACTGTCGGGCTCTCGGTCCTTGACCGAGTGCCCAACTTTTTAGAGGGGGTGACACCAAAATGACTGCCAGTCATTTTGGTGTCACCCCTCCAATGGTGTCACCCGGGTGCGGGCCGCACCCCCCTTGTGATGTTACTGTTTTTTCATAACTATTACATGGGGGAGGGAATTAGTAGTGTACAGAAGATATATCATAGTTTGTGCTTTAAATTCAGCTTTCAGGCTCCATTCACACAGAACGGTTTTCTGCATGTATTCAGTCGTATGAATACGCGCATAACTGCTCTAAACATATAAAAAACAATGCATGTTAATCTGCATTGTTCAGACTTTTGCAGTGGGCCCGAAACCGCGTGTCCCGTTAAATGGTACAAGCACTATTTTATAGAGGATTCCACATGTTCTGGCTATATCAATAGCGGCAAACCCTCGGAATCTGCGTGTATGCTAAAGTTTGTGTGGTTTTCTGTGTGGAAAACGCTACCGCTGTGTGTGAATGGAGCCTCAGAGTGACAGAGAGGCTTCCAGAGAGCATTTCTGGCAAGATCAAATGGTATTTTCTGTACTTGAAAGCTTGAAAAATGCAACCACCACATCTAAGGACTGGTAAGGTACAGTATATTATTTTCACTTAAGTTACTTAGGTCACTTTAAAGCAGCAGTTCTCAACCTGTGTAAGCTCAGGACCCACATTTGTACTCGGTCATTAAGTCATGACCCAAGTCGCACTGCACTGGAATGCACATCATTGCGGTACCGTGTGTTCCGGTGCGGGCAGGGCCGGATTTCCCACACGGCCAACCAAGGCCCGGCCTTGGGGCAGCAGGGAGTAGAGGGGCAGCAGGGATGTGGAATTCCTATCTCCCGACGCCCGGAACATGCAGTTCCGGGTAGTTATTTTCTACATTTAGCTCTGCTTTGGGCAAGAAGAACTAAATGTAGAGCGGGGAAGCCGCCGCTCATTCTGTGCAAGTGATAAAAAAGTAAAAATTAAAATTAAAACCAACCCTCCCGCCGCACCATCTGGCGGGAAATTTGTCGGACAGAAGGGCACATTAAGGTATTTGGCGTTGGGGCAGCAGACAGAGTCAATCTGGCCCTGGGTGCGGGTGGTCGAACTGTGGGTGGGAGGTGCGTTTGGGGTGCCATTCAAATGAACGGTGCCATTCAAATGAACCGGAATTCGCGGCAGGTGCGATTTTGTGTGGTACAGTGTGTTAATCGCACGAGACTCTGCGATTAACGCACTGTACTAGTGGGAACGGGTCCTCAAAAACACTGACAGACACACACAACCACAGACACATTCTCACACACTTACAGACATTCTCACACATACACACTCCAAAACAAGTTTCTTGTTTTTTCTTTTGTTAAGATCCATCCAGTCTCCCTATCTTACGAGTGGATCCTCAGCCTGGGGTCCAGTGGGGGCTGCTGTGCTGTGATGGAGCTCCATCCATATGTGTATTGCTTGTACAGCTCCCTCACATGTCCTGTAGAGGTGCTGAGAGCCAGAATGTGACGTGACTCCAGTCCAGGCACCTCTACAGGACATGTGAGGGAGCTGAATGTAATGCACGTATAGATGGAGCTCCCTTGCGGCCATTGCCCCATCCCACCTTAAGCTGACACTCTGTGCCGGGCAGCATATTCTGAACGGATGCTTGGCCCAGAACTGACAGTGCTGTGCTAGAGGGAGGCTGAGAAGCCTCTCACCTTGAAATGTGGAAGGCATGCGACGACCCACTGAACACGGAGTCGGGTCACGACCCATCAGTTGAGAAGCAAGGCTTTAAAGTATAGTTCCTTTTTTGCAGCCAAATTTGAGAAGACCCCTCAATATGTTTATTATGTACTCCTATTCACACAGAATACTGAAAAAGAATTTGTAAAAGTATACAGTATTTCTTACCTTTTAGCTATTTTTCAGTGAAGGCCTTTGTGCAGATTCCAAGCTACCCTGTGCAGTCTGAAAGTGAAATTAGAGGGACAAACTGAGCTTCCTCTCATTAACATGCAATGCTTCTATGTCTTTAACCTTTTCTTCAGGCAGGCTGTGTTCAAATCCAGTTTAGAACTGATAAGATCTACCAGCATGGTACAGGCAGGGTTAATTAAACATAACTTCCCTTAGTCCTCTCCTTAGCTATACATAGGCGTGGCTAGGCAGGATTTGAAGCAAGTATAAAGTATAAAGGTCAAGCATCCATTTTTACATTTTTAAAGTTATGCAATGTGAATGGGAACATGAAACAAATATAAAGTGGGCGTTATCCCAATTTGGCTGCAATAGAGGAAACACTTTAAAGCAGGAAGTGTAAGACAATGCAGGTTTTCGTCTTTTCTTTACAGTTTTGTCTGTGGACGGCAGATTAAGGAACGGAAAGTCCATTTACATTCTGCTTTTGTTGTTTTCACTTTATAATCAATCCATCCTTTCTTGTTTTGTGCTATCACCAGTGACAAGGCAACTAGGAAAAGGAGATTTAAAGAAGAACTATGAGGTGAGTGATTTCCACTCATCATCGTAGTTAGAGCCGACCTGTGACGAAGAAGCTGTCACAGGTCAGCTCTATCGATTGGGAAGTGAGCAGAAACATGGACGGTCACTTCTTGACCGTCTCCCTGCAGTGAGCGTTGACTCCCCTCTCCGATCCTCCAGCGCTGAGTGGAGGAATGGACGGGGGAG
The DNA here is from genome assembly GCF_000935625.1 of Nanorana parkeri. Lineage (NCBI taxonomy): Eukaryota > Metazoa > Chordata > Amphibia > Anura > Dicroglossidae > Nanorana > Nanorana parkeri. Next base: position 709,259 of record NW_017307452.1, on the reverse strand, counting down.
GGGGCGGGCACAGCTGGTTCTGCCTCTAGATAGACAGAGCCAGCTGTCACTCACGCAACTTGGTGGATCTCGACAGTAATGTCGGGCTCTGTCCCAGCTGCAGCACTCACAGTATATCGCGGGCTATTTACTGAGCTTTGGGTCACAGGAGGAGTTTAGTATATGTCCTCCCGTGACCCTAAAGAGATCTATGGGGAAAAACACCCCATAGTTCTCTTTTAGGAATAGAAGAAAACTTCCCAAAGTTGTAAATTTTAAATACATGAATGGATTAAAAGTGCAGCTGCATTATCTATTAGTCTTCATTTCTCCTTTCTATGATTAAATATAAATGGGCTTCTGCACATATACTTAAGCCCCTACACATGAATAAAGTGCAGCCAATCCTTTAGTACAGTTTAGGGGGCTGTGTCAGAATCAAGTACAAAAATAAACGACTCAGTTTTGATGCTGCAGCAAAGTCTGGCATGCACAGCCTTGGCTGGCTCCCGAAGATCTTAAATCAGGGCAGGCAAATTTGTCCAATAGGTTTATATGAATATATATAGCTTCTCCATTTGTTTACACTTTGTATATTTAAACCTAAGAATAAAAAAATGTAATATACTGTATTGCAGCTTAACAGTCCTTAGATGTGGTGGTTGCAATAGTTTTTTTTTTCACCTGGTAATACACGTCCTGTCTTAGGGTGACAACACAAACTCTCTTTATTGTATTTATAGAGGAGTAGTGTTGTCACTCTAGGACAGGAGGTGACTTAGAACTACAGAACACTTCTCCCTCTCCCCATCTGTATAACATGAATAGGGGGGTTCTCTTTCATCAAAGAACTGGCAGCAATGCTAACTGATAACAGTGCAGTAGAGGCAAAGTGCACAGGAAGACTCTCACTCTGACAGAATTAATAGGTATGTTTTTACACCTATTGAATATACCAAATACCATTTCATTGTTATAGTAAATAGACCAAAAAGGGTCCAAACACTTTAGGGCACATGTACAGAGTGTCCTAACCCAGCTAACACCCTGCATCATAATTGGCTTTGGATGATTACTAACTCATGGTGACTAATACAACAGAAACCTGACAAAATATCATTATCAAAAACCTATCATAGGGCAATCCCTTGCCTTCACAACAGCTACAGTTCTCGAAGTGCTTTTACACAAGTCCTAAACTGCATGTAGTGGGATTTTGTACCATTGGTTTATCCAAAACAAAAAAGGTTCAGTTATGTCCAGATCTGGAGGCCGTAGGAAGTGTATGAAATCCTGCTGGTCATCAGACCTCTTTTGATTGCATGTAGTGGAATGAGTGTATTGAAGCACCATAAAGGTGCCAATACACCTGCCGATTATCCTAGGATAATTGGCAGGTGTATGGAAGGCGTGCGACTGTTTCTACTGTACGGTCGTGCCTCTTTTGTCTTCCGAGCACGCTCGAAAACCCGCCGAGAATCGTACAATTTTCGGCGGGTTGGTGGCGTGCTCGGAAGACAAATGCCAAACGGGCCGGTGTGCAAGCGCAGACTGCCCGCTCAGCATTGGAATCATCGGAAGCCCTCCCCTTGGCAGGGAGGGCTTGCAATGATCGCAAGTACGATCTGCCTGTCCAAGATGGGCAGATCGTACGAGATTTTAATTACCTTAGAAGCCTCGCACAACGAAAGTCATGCGATGGTTGTAAGGTGTATGGCCAGCTTTATCCTGGAACTTCATAAGGTAACTATGGTGTCACCAATGTAAACATGATCTTATAGCCATTATATGACCACACAGAGCATTCATTGCTAATGACCTCCAGAAAACGGCTGCCCATAGCCCTCCATAACATCTGTTCATGGACATGTAACCTACACCTTATTTGCCTTCGTCTTTTCTTCAGTTTGATTCTTATTGCTTAAAAAAAAATGATTACAAGGACTTATTAAATCTTAGTGACATTAGTTTGTCATGGGTGAAAGGTACCCCTTCGGCTGTCTCAAAAATATAGCCTTTGTGGTTTAAAAAAAAAAAAAAAGTAAAAAATAAATAGGGTTAAAAGGTCATAGTGACGTATACATGCAGACTCATCGATGTAACTGCTGCCAAAATTACATCTACAAGACACAAACTTGAAAGGGGTATATATTTATAGAGTTAATTTATGCATCATTGTATCCTTCAATATGATATTAACCACTTCAAGACCAGGTGTTTAGACCCCCTTCCTGGCCAGGCCATTTTTCAGTATTCAGCGCTGCAGTACTTTGACTGAAGTTTATTCCGTCATGCAACGCTGTACTGAAATGAATTTTATACCATTTTTTGGGGACAGATA
>NW_017307452.1:653773-706851 GCF_000935625.1 Nanorana parkeri | reverse complement strand
GGTCCTCTTTATGGAGACATCAGGGGTCTCCAAGACCCCTAATGTCACCTAGGGACCCCCCAAAAGAAGCTGATGAAGCACAGATCTGCTCCATCAGCTTCTTTGCAGCTTCTGAAGCTGGAGAGTGACACAAGAATGCGGAAGTGATGTAATATACAACACTTCCGCATTCTTGCAGAGGAGAGGGGACCGGAGGGAGCTCGTGTACCGAGCTCCCTCTGATCCCGTGACACAGGCGACCTGCTGATCCCGGGCTCGCACCGGGCACAGCAGAGCCCGGGATCAGCGCGACGATGACGGGGGGGGGGCGGGGACACACACACCGATCAGCACCCCATACACGCGGATCGATTGTATGGTAACAGGCACGGCTGCATGTTTTTAAATTTCGGCCGTTTCCCACCGGCGCGCGTGAGGGGGCGTGTCTGAGCGGACGTCTAAAGATGCCCGCTCAGATCTAGAGAGCTCTGGGCCGGCCGTTTTTTTACTACGGCCGGCCCGGAAGTGGTTAAAGAGGAATTTTACCCATATCTTCAAAATAACAACAAAGGCACCTTTATAAATGTACAGCAATGACAATCTACATAGAGATCATCTAGATAATTGCAGGCTTTTTATTTTTTGCATACCTTATTTTTATTTTCTGCTCCAGTCTTCCCACATTGGCCATGTTTACTAGGGGCAGGTTACTAGATCTCCCTTTACTTCTTGAAACTCTGGCACATGTGACTAGGACATGTGACCATGCACACTTCATCTTAGGGGAGGAAAATGCCTTTCCCTGAGATCTCGAGATTACAGATGAGATTTCCCAGCAATGTTCTGCTGATGTAACCTTCTCAGGAAGGACCGCTTGAGCACATTACATCATTTGTATCAGAGTGAACCAGGAAGTGGAACAAAAGTGGAAAAAAAGAAATGAAGTAAAATAAAAATATGTTTATTTAGTTAATGAATGTAAGATGATTTCCTATCAGCATTCAGAGCTGTATGCCGTTGTGATTTTTAGTCAAAAGGAGTAAGCCCTCATTCACACAAGAAATGGCCGGCCCGTACAGATCCGTGCTGCGTTCACGGCCATCTCCCAGGAAGGACAGGTGCGGCGTGTGATTATACGCAGCAGCCTGTCCTTCTCTATGGAAGCACGCGTCCATGCTCGTACGCTGACAGGATGGATTCTGTCTGCGTCAGAGCAGGGACACCAGCCCCCTTATGAACGTGCAGGTCGGGTGAGCGTAGGGCGGTGTACAGCCGCGTACGCCCATAGAGATGGACAGGCTGCTGTGTACAAATCACACGCAGCACCGGTTCTTCCCTGGAGCGGCCCGATATGGCCGCGCATGCTGCACAGATCTGTACGGGCCGGCAGTTACCCGTGTGAATGAGGGCTAAAGGTCCACTTCAAAGCTAAGCGGAATTTTCACATTATACCCAAAGTTACTGACCTGTTGCAAGTTAACCTAATTAGTTGCAAAATGTTCTTCCAGCTCTTACTTGTTAGTACCACTTACTGAGATGTGTTGCTGCCATCAATTTAAAAATTACCTTATTTTTTTTCTTAAAATTGTAAATTTTCTCAGTTTAAACATTTGTTTAAGTTTTCTATTGTGAATAAAAGATGGGTTTCGGAGATTTGCAAATCATTGCATTCTGTTTTTATGTAGATTTTACAATGTCCCAACTTTTTGGGGATTGAGAAGATTATATAATATATATATATATATATATATATACATATACACACACACAAAAACCTGATATATATACACTACACATAAAAAAAAAAAAAAAAAGAAGAAATATGAAGCCCACCACAGACTAAGCGATTCCAAGACACACTGACAAATGCCTGATGAGAACCCACCCTTTTATAGTGAGGGGGCTAGCACATAACGCCCCCATTATTGTCCCTTCTAAGCCAGCTGACCCAAGTTAAAAATCCAGGTAGTACATTAGGAACCCAAAGAATTCAGCCTGGTGAGTCCTCGTATTAGTTCAAACGGTCCATGAATCCTGAACACACAGGATTCCCTGCAAACCCATGGTAGTGGAGAACACAAACCTGATCCCTACTGACAACCTCCATTTTCTTGTTACACAGGTGTGCAGGATGTCTATAACTGTGCACTCCCACTAGGCACCAGTTAGACCCGTTGCACTTTGTAACAGCCAGACACATTTCTCTGCAGTAAAAGGTTGTATGTGGGCACATGCTGAGGGTTGCGGTTGTTGATCAACTGTGCTAGCATCTAAGACTGAAGGAAGAGAGAAAAATGCATTTGAATGCATTATAACTTGTAGGGGAAGAGGACTATAAACAGAAGACTTTGGTTGGAACTTGGGGTAAATGTAAATCACAGGTATATGGGCACAGGTTATAGAAAAAGGCCAGTTCTCTGATACAATAGGAACACCTGAAAAACCTAACTGCACAAGAAAGACAACTCAGTCACAATTGTATATAGTAGAACAAACTTTTATTTACCTGAAACCATGATGTCTGTATGATTCTCATTGTCAGCAACAACTGAATTTATTTACAATTGCCTAAAGGCCAAACATGCGTTTGCAGTAACTGACATTGTTTTCTTGTAACAGAAGCATCACAATAAGTCGTATTGCACCAAAATGTTATATGCTTTATAATTTAATAAGTTACATTATTACAGTGCAAAAATGATATTTGCACACTTCAAACAAGTTTAAAAAACAAACAAACCTAAAACGTATGAAATGGTGATGTGGAGATTTACATTTTAAACATTCAACATCTGTAGCTTTTGATGGAGTTTATAAATAGAACAAGTGCATATTGTACATAGCTGTTTATAAAGGAAATGATACAATACAGACATTTGGCTACTTACAACTGAAAGCATGCACTACAATGATATTGTACATGAATCAATGACATCTTATATGGCGAAGCACAAACATGGCTGCTCAGGATTTCTTCCTTATCTATTTGATGTTCGAGGGTCCTAATACTACATAGGACTCAAGGTGCCCCTCCAACAGCAAAAAGATTAATATGTATTCAATAAATATATTGCATCTTCACTGTGGACTGAATAATTAAAATCCACAGAATCTTCTAATTCTGCTGCTGTGTATTTTTTTTTTTTTGTCACTTTAGCAAATTTTCAAAGCCCAGTAGACATGCCATTTCTTGTACCCATTAACTGCGTCTAAACACACACATGCACGCAACAAAGCAATCTTACATCTCTGCACAATTGTTTAAGGAGGGGGATTACTCCAGTTGTTCTGCAAAGGAAAAAAATAAAGAAATAGATCAGCTTTTAGAAGGCTGTAGAATGACAGGGTTTCAATTGTACAACAGAAAGTTATATTGCTGAGCCTAGAGGCCTAAGAACTAAAAGCAGTATTTGGAGTTTTAAAGCTAATCTGTTATATACCTTTCGATACTATATGAAAGAGGAAGTATCACAATATATGTCTTTTTATAATATGTATCAAATCTGTCATTAATGGGATCATCAAATCTCAAAAGATGTACCAGAGCTATTTATTAGGGTTTACTATAGTAATTAAAGTGGATACTTCCCCTCAAGAGGAAAATATGTACGCTACCATATACTAAATGTTAACCTACCTGTGATATGGGTTAGATAATATAGAGAGGAAGGATCCTTCATCAATAAAGTAATCTTTGATAAGCTATGGGAATAGTATACTATCACTTTAAGTGTCTTTTTAGCAAACATAAAAGTAATAGTAGAAGGCCAATTATGATAAAATGTAAGCACAAACCGTTTACAATGATACTATCAGTAGACAGTAAATGTTTGATAAAGGACTTCCAGGCTACAAGAATAAGTCCTTAAGATAGGTACAGAAAAGCATATAAGAGTGACAGACGCAATCCATTTTTGGCAAAGGCCCCAATGCCTTCCTCCTCAAAGTCTTCATGTGGCTCCAGCTTTGTTTGCCATTAAAAGAAGCCTATGAGGAGTCTTTGGGCACACATTGATAAGTGATTTATACAGGGCTTTTAGGAGAATGGATTACTAACTACAGGCACATAGGCAAGTCAAATTTATCATATGCTGCCCTGCACCCCTTTTCACCTTAGCCGTAGCCTCGATTTCTCTTTAAACACTTGTGAAGAAGGGCTCTCAATGTACTTGCTGTATCTATTAAAGCCGATCTCCGGGGGGAAACCCCCCCCCCCCACTTCCCCTGCAGTGTGGGGGTAGCCCAATGCTCATTTTGTCTAGGGACGTTATGTAAAGGACTTTTTTTTCCCTGGAGATGGACTTGAGATGTTCTCAGGATGCAACAGGAGCAACAATGGGCATACGTAGCACTTAACTCCTCTAGCCCGTGTAAATACAGAATGTTATGACAACGTCCTATAATAGATGCAATGGATTTTACTCTCCAGCAGTTTTCTAAGACACAGTATATAGTGAATAAAAGAAAATGATAACCCTAAAACTCTATTCTAGTAATTCTAATAACACAGTGAGTATCTAGATTATAAATGTAACAGTAAATAAATGCAATGTTGTCTAATCTTAATTACACAACTATTCAACGCCACCAAGGTTAATGGCATTCAGGTGCACAGTGAATTTCAAAATGGCAAACATTTAGTCAATGTGTGGGTGAAAAAAGTGTGTTAATTTTCCCAGTTTGAGTAGTAGAGGTGTGAAATGTTAAGAATGAAATGAGTGAAAGGGTAAATTTATCACACATTTTGATTGCATTTGTCCAAACTATTAGTCAGTGGTAGGTTCTCAGGATCTCTTCAATATGATCACAGGTGAGACACGGTGACCTTAGTCAATACAGGAATCAGAACCAACATATTTTAATTTAAAGACATGGTGGGGCTGATGTATAAAATCAGAGGCATATTCCTTTTCTAGTTCACAACAGGAAAATGGAAGATCAAATTGGTTGCAGCCCAAAGCTCACATTTTCGTTGCCTCAGAACGTTTATACATCAAACTCAGCATTGTGAGCCAAAAGAGATTTGATTGAAGAAAAAAAAAATGTATATTCTTTATCAGCTCACGAGCCAGTGAACCACAGTGATTATTTTCTAAATGAGTACAGCATAAAGCTAGATTTACTGAAAAGCACGTAACAGATTGTAAACTACACCAGAGGAGCACAACCTCTGGAGCCAGACCATAAATTAGAGTTCCCGGATGAGATAGGATGTGAAGTTGGATAATATGAGAATCATCACTTTCTTGGTAGCGAGTAATAAACTGGCAAATAATGCTCACCATGACAGAGGCTGTGCACCACTAACCTAACAAACCAGTAAGCTCTGGATTGACCAGTGCAACACCCAATAGCAAAAACTGAGTGTGCTTGAATGGCATAACACCAATGCAACACTTACCAGACAAAGAACCAGTATTTCATCTCTACAGCATAATGATTTATGTTTGGCTCCACAAACCATTACAAATGACACTATCGAAATATACAGCTTTCTGGTGTCTGAAGACAATACTTTTCCCTAGTTGAAGCTTTTCATGATGGACCATTAAATATTTGATTTTATTCAAAATGTCACACACTCATTTGGCCAAGTCATGTGACACCATAATGCTACATTAACAATACTGTGCTAAATACACAGTATTCATTTTTCCCTTCACGTCTTATGACAGTAAGCCAGGTATTTGTAGACCGTTGCTAATGGGACAGTTTGCCTACCTTGTCGAAATATGTGAGATGGACTTCACCAAGTATATCAGTGTTTGATACATAGCTAAATATTGTGAGGATAGACAACAGCAACCAATGTCACAATTTTTTTTCCGTACGAAAACGCCAATAATCCATCGATTTTCGTAGGATTCGAAAAACGTTTTCTAGCCTGCCAGATGGATGAAATTCCGCCAGTTGTACAGTCATTGTGATCGTCGACTTCACATCAACTGGCAGATTATCATTTGGAAATCAAATGATAATTGCAAGGTGCATGGGGACCTTTATTAGGTACATAGTTGACTAAACGATACATAACTGCTCATTACACATGCAAGCTAAACTGACTAAAAAAATAAAAACGCTATACAGCTTATCTTGTCATTTTTAGATCTACAGTGGTTCCAAAAGGGAGACTGACTGGATTGCCTGATAATATATTAAAATGCAGACTCTTCAAAGTTACTCTATTTTCCTTTATAAGCTGCTTTAAAAGAGGTTTTATAATTCCTAAAATACAATGACTTAGCACCAGGAGAGTTAGCAGCATTTAAGTGAAAAAGGTTAACATAGTTTTCTCCCTTACGCCTTACATAACACCGCTCTGCATAGGGATATTACAGTCTACAGGATGTTATTACTGCTACTATAGGGACCCTTGCTGCAAGCCAATGTTCTAACCTAGTGCATGTTATTAGGTTCATGACATCAACCTTTGGACTTTAACCCTGCGTATCTACAAGTTTCCACAACACAGTTTAGTACTCATTTCAAATCCCATAATGAAAAGAATTAAAGCTAGTCTCTAAAGAATTTTATCAACTTAATCATGGAAACATTAAAGACAGGTCTAAAATTAAAATGTATTTGTCTTACTTAAAATGGAGGTAATTGGGTAAAATAGTATGAAAGATTGATGAAATGCAATGGAAAAAGTCATACAAGACTTTCCTGGCAGCTTCAATGTATCAGACTGTGCAGTTAAACACAGCTTGGTCACTAGGAATGCTTGCTTTTACTCTAACCATTTATGGACATAGTAGGCTTGAACCTCTTTCTAGCAAAAACTCTTTCGCTTGCACTTCTAAAGAAGGTAGCTGTACCAGCAGCTGTAACTAAATGCATTAGGAAACAGTATTGCAACTCAAAGCCTACCCAAAACAGTTACAGACAGAGCTTAAAGAAGATTAAAACACAAGTTGTACATGTGGAGGCACCTTTTGGCTAAAGCCAGGACTTTCTGTACAAGGTACTGTGCTACTTTTTCTCAGACTGCTACCTGTCTTTCTTAGAGGTCTACATTGTGTTCAATCTCCCATGATTACTGGATGGAGCAGTAAATGCAGGATAAGGAATTTTATAACAAATACATGATCTGCACTGTGGCTTAAAACATAGCTGTATCTTTCAGTTAAATGCATGTACATGCTCCACATGTAAAAGTCATGCACACTTTAAAAAGAACAAAGTAAAGTAGAACCCCAGACACCTTTTTTTTTAATGACTGCATGGGGTGAAATTAGAACATCCAAGGTTTCATTGCTGTCTAGGTTCTCAGTTGTGTAGCAAGCATAGGAAATGTATGGAATCTCTCCTGCAGGGGTACAGGCCATTGATGTAATGTGGAAGAGAGTTACAGTATTTTTCTATGTTGTATGTATCCTGTCTAACATGTACTCACTTCCATTGCCACTCTGGCACAGGAAGGGGTAATAGGCCACAGCAGCTCACAGATGGAAAAATAACCCTTCACCATGCTACCAAAAACGTAAAAAGAAATAAAGTTGTGGGAGTTATAAAGTGACACTAAACTTAGAATTTAGATCTTTAAAAATCCATTCAAGTACCTTAACTATTAACAATACTGAACCTTATTTCTGTATCACTCAGCTGCATTTCCTCAAATCATCTCTGTATTGGTGCCGACACTGTCCTTCCTTCTGGAGGGTGGCTACTTTGGTTCCCCATGGTCCCTGTGTGTGTTGTAAAGTAGCCCCCTCTCGTGATGGACTACAATCTCATGTTTAGTTTACTCATTTGTATTGAGATTGTAGTCCATCACAGGAGCGAGCTTGGAGTGGTGACTCCTTTACAACACACACAGTGACCATGGGGAACCAAAGTAGCCCCCCTCCAGAAGGAAGGACAGTGTCAGCACCAATTCAGAGATGATTTGAGTGATACACAAATAAGATACATTTTGGTAAATAGTTAATGTACTAGAAAACATTTTTAGGATTTAACTTTAATTCACACCTGTCATGTGGGTTAGGAAGCCCAGTCATTTAGAATGGACTGCCAATGCAAGGTAATAGAAAACAAACAGGCCCTGCATTTTGTTTCTATACATAGCGAACAACATGCATTATGAGCTGCAGTGCAGGGCTGCCAGCACTTACTGTACCTGTGCAATGGGATGCCAGACTGTTATGCATTGCAGTAACGTGCAGTATAATATGCGTCACCTTAACACAGTGGTAGATAACATGGTCACTCCAACTTTTGTGGAACTGGAAGTCCCACGAGGCATTGCAAGACAAACAGCCAAGACTCCCAGGAAACTAGGCATGACTGGATTTGTAGTTCAACCACAGCTGAGTGAGGAGGTTGCCTGCCCCTGCTATATTTGCTGTTTTGTGTAGGGCACAGCTCAGATTCTTCCCATAAATCTGTAAACAAAGTGGATTTCACAAAAAGGAACAAAACATCCAAGCTTTCATTAAAACTCATTAAAATAGAGTATATACTACAATGCAGTTACATGGTGATCTATAACAATTCTGCCCAATACATTAACTTACTGGCTTCGAAAAGATCAATCCAGATCCAAAATGTCACCATGTAATGGCTTTGGAGATGCCAAGGCCTTATCTGTTAGTGAGATTTAATGAAAACGTGGATTCTTAATGAAGTTTATTGTGCCACCTCACTTTTGGATTTATATTCGGATTTTCCTTCTCTGGGAGCCTGCAGCACATTTTAGGGTGGTAGGGAGGCCCACATAAAAAAGGATATCTTTTTCTGAAACTGATTTTTTTTTCTAGCTTTACACACAGCAATACTTTTTATTTTAACCAGCTTTTGATTGCAAAAAAGTATAGAACAATTACCCAAAGATAATAACCTACCACCAACAGTATAGATGGTTTCATAGTTTCAGTGGAAACTATTAAGATGCCTTTGTCTGTTGGGTCATTTTTCAAAAACTTGCTGGAAAATGAATGTTTTTATATTGTAACTCCAGGCACAGGAAAAAAAAATTAGACATACATATATATATATATCTATATATTCCAACCATAACAATTACCTGTTGATCCTGCCAGTATAACCATACATTTTCCTCTTCCTGTCACAGGCCAAGCTTTCCAGTAAGTGGCAGTTGCAGGAAGTCCCAGTCTCAGCTGCTAAATGGCTAGAGCAGCTGTCAATCAACCAGCAGCATACATCAGCTTCACCAGAATGGCTGTAAGCAAAACTGTCGGTGGCACACACGGAGGATGATCACCTCCTCCAGCACGGCTGCTGGTTGTCACACTATTAGAGAAAGCCTCATAGAGAGATGAAACTGGCAGGATCAACAGGTATTTAACATTTACTCATACCAATATAAAAAGAAACTTAAATCACAATTACAAGGCGAAATGAGAGCTATTTGCACAACTTTAGTATTTGGGTGTACATACACTTTAAAGTATTACTAAAGGCTGGGAGTTTTTCACCTTAATGCATTCTCTGCATTAAGGTAAAAAAACACCCAGGATCTTTCCGACTACCCCGTCCCTCCCACGCTTACCTATCACCGAAGCGATCCTCCATCCCAAACTTCCTGGTTGGAGGAGATTAAGAGCAGAGGAGTCATAGGCTCCTTCTGCCAATCAACCTGTTGGGCGGTGAGGAGGGGCATGGCCTTCCGCAGGGCTGTGTGTGTATGGACGCACACAGCTCCTGCAGGCATGAGCATGCACGGATTCCTCCACAGCAGCCACTTTGCTGCTGAAGGCAGGGGGAGGGGGGGCTGGGAAGCTGCAGGGATCCACTAGAGAAGAGGCATGGAAACATTAACAACAACAAACCCACAAACAAAACATCTGCATTATTGATGCCCTTTCATTGCTAAAAATAAAAATAAAAAAACCCTAAAGCTTTAATATCACTTTAATGTTTTCATTAGGGTTATAGGACCAGATAACAGATTCGTTCCAATCAGCACTGTTTCAGCTAAAAATAAGGTACTTTTACACTTTCAACCAACTTGCGATTCATGTGTTCCGTGCACACCGTTTCATAATTAAACATTTTATTTTAGAGAATTGTAAACTGACTGGGAACACTCACTGCATAACAGGAGGTGGAATGAGGATTTAAGCAGAACAAGTAGAGAATTGGGGACATGGTTTAAGAAGTCAGCAGCTGACTTGGCCTACCAGACTTCACCTGTAACTGAAATAACTTTTGGAAGGACTGAACATTTATGATGAGAATAATCCTGCAAATCCAGTTACAATGAAGTTAAAGAATAAGTTCAGTACACGCAAACATCAATTAACCTGGATTCCAAGCAACAGCATTAAATGGGTTAAGAAAACAGCTGAAACTTCTGGCATGACCTACAGTGCACACACATCTATGAAGTGAACAGACACTCCCAGAGTTGGCCTTCCTTAGTGAAATCTGAGATTGTTTGGGGAACACCAATTTCAGATGAATGATTCACCTCCAGAACCAACAATATTGCCAATGAAATAGGATTTAGGACAAGTTTTAAGAGTTGAACACATGTAGGCTGATTTACTAAAGCAGTTGAGAATAGTCAGATTATAAATTGTGTGAATATGCACTTGAATTATCCAATCATGTGAAAAGTAGACTCGTGTTTACTTATTTCATCTGTACATGATTGGATAATTTAGGTCAGTGTTCACACAATTTATTATGTGAAGATTGTCAACCCCTTTAACCACTTGCTGACCGAGGTGTTTAACTCCATTCCTGTCCAGGCCATTTTTCAGTATTCAGCGCTGCAGTACTTTGACATTTATTCCGTCATGCAATGCCGTACTGAAATTTATTTTATATTTTTTTGGGACAGATGGAGCTTTTTTTTTTCCGGTGGTATTAAAAAACCAAAGACAAACCACACGTTTTCCCTATGTTATAAAACATTTATTCATACCCAATTTGTGGTTAAATATAGAAGATGGGGTCAAGTCAAGTAAAAAGATACTGAACACGTCAAGCTTTAAAATTCGTGAAATCGCAAAAAACTACCATACCTAAAACTGGCCAAGGGCAAACCTTTAAATGTTTTTACTGCTCATCAGTTGAGTGACCTCAGTCAATTATTGCTCACACTCTGGGATGCGCAGTGATATGTAACAAAGTTTAATTGTTGTTTTCGCACGTTTTAAAACTTTGTTTTCTTACACAACTTTATTGCTATCACATAGGGGACTAACAAGCCCCCTATGCGATAAATATACAATGACTGGTCCTCTTTATGGAGACATCAGGGGTCTATACTACCCGTCACCTTGGGAACCCCAAAGCAGCTGATGAAGCAGAGATCTGCTTCTCCTGCTTCTTCTCTGGCTAAATCAGCCCAACTGCATGCAAAACCTTTTCGATGTGCTCGTGAAGCTTGTACATGTCCTGCAGAGCATTTGCAGAACCATTGTGCAGCAGCTCATTTAGGTTGGCTTTCTTGGTTTACATTTCAGGCCTCAAATAGCGATAAAAGGGAGCAAAGAAAAAGTTAAGCTTTGCTTATTGGAAACCAGACAATGACACTTGCATGGTTGCTATGGGCAATAAGATAACTGTATTCTCTGATCCACTTTCAGATAAAAAAACCTTATTTCACAAGGTGAAAGTTTTTTTTGTGGAGACAGGGCCTAGATTCTAACCTGTACTATAGAAAAAATGTTTGTTGTCCATAGCGATCAATCACATTCTTATTTGTGAAGTCCAGGTTTGGAAATCAAAAGGACTCTGTTTGCTTGCTGTGGGCAACAAAAAACACCTCTTCACACACCAGCCTTAATGTTCCATAGAATACCATATTACCAGGAGTAATATGTGTATCATACTAAAGGGCTAGAAACTCCAAAGTACAAGTTGCTTTATACAAAATAAGTGCACCTCTCTGGCTATCTCAAATGAAATATTGATGCATGACAGTTCATTTTAAAATAGGCTTTGCCTTGTCCAGGCTCTTGAGGAATCCACTGTGTACCATGAGAAACGTACAAATATGGCTTGTTGCTAAACTGGAATGATGGGCTTAGGCAGAGGAGCTGCAATTATCTGTAGAAAGACCATTACTGAAGATAAACCTCAATGGAAACAACTAATTGTTCTGTGTTACAAAGAGCAAACTATTGTCCTGTGCATTTAGCCATTTTAGGTTAAGAAGCAGCTAAAACACATTGTTGTTAGGTGGAATCTACAAATTTTTTATTTGCAAAAAGAGCTTTATTGGCATTAACGTCTCGCCTACCTGTTAAATGACATTATGGATTTACGGCCATCATCCAATCACAATAAAGGTTCTTTCTCTGAAGGACATTGGGGTCCATAAAAGCAGACTGGCCTGTGGGGCTAAACACTCCTATAATTTGCCACTGTACGACTAAAAGGGAGCAAAAGGGAGTTTCCAAATGTGGAGAAATTTGCTGGTACCCTTCCACAAACGAGAAGCACCTACAATTTTCTCCAAAAATTTAAGTGACCAAAGTATTCTGCATCCATCATATTTTTTTGTTCTATATGTAATAAAAAACAAAACAAAGACCTTTTTGATTCAACAAAATATTTTAAATAAAAAATGAAAATGCCATGGCCAAAAATGATGTGATCTCTGTACAACCTTTAGAGGCAATCACTGCAAATAAGTGATTTCTGTAGCTTTCAAGGAGACTACTGTAGTTGCCAATAGGTAATTTCGCCCACTCCTTTAAACTGCTTCAGCTGTCTCAGGTTTGAAGGGTGCCTTCTCCAGACTGCAATTTCAGCTATTTCTTCTATAGGATACAGATCAGGGCTCATAGAAGGCCACTTCAGAATAGTCTTAGCCATTCTTGGGTGCTTTTGTGTTTTGGGCCATCATCCTGATGGAGGACCCATGACCTGCAACAGGCAGAACTTTCTGACAGTGGGTGGTATGCTGAGCTCTAGAATTCCTTGAAAGTCTTGAGATTTTATTGTACTATGCAGAGATTCAAAAGGCACTCAGTGCCAGGACGCAGCTGAGCAGCCACAAAACTTGACTGAGCCTCCTCCATGTTTCAAATTAGGTATTTCCTCTGAAGGTTTTCATTTTTTTTTTTTTTTTGCCTGTGAACATAGAGCTGATATGACTTGCCAAAAATCTCCAGTTTTGTCTTATTTGTCCAAAGGACATCCTCCCACAGGCATTGTGGCTTGCCGATATGCATTTCAGCAAAATTATATATATATTTGCTTTTAATTTCTTCGCTTTTCATGTGAAATTAAGCATTGTTTGAACGAGCTGTAAGGGTACCAACAAACTCATCTACATCTGTATGCACATACATCCTGAGCCTTGTCAAGTATTGCCCTTGTTGGACTGGTGGAACGGTGATGAGAATCATTACTGAAATATTCATTAGACTATAGTCATTCATTTTCTTGCTTAGATTAGTATGTAATGTACAGCTACTGAAAACTATAAACAATTTGAACACCGACATGTCTGTGAAGATCCATCTCACATTTTGTTAAAGTGGAATCCCAGGGAAAGGGATATAAATTTACCTCTAATTAGGAACATGCAAAGGTACAGAGTGCTGCTAGTTGCTGTAGAAATGACAGTTTATTCATGCCAGATATTAAACTTTTAACACTTTTTTTTTTTTAAGACGAGACTGACAGTTCCAGCTCTCCTACAGTGCAGTGATCGTGTTGTTTACACTCCCCTTCCCTTGTTCAGTCACAAAACTCTAAACCAAATACAAAGCGTCCTGTGAATGGACAAGGGGAGATCCTGTCGTTTACCCTCCCCTATCTCTCCCTTGCCCATTTAGAAAATGTGAATGGTCAAGGGGAGATCCCTGCACTGTACAAGAAATGGAACTCAGTCGCATTGCTGGAAAAGGAGAGCTGTGTGCATTACGGGCATTAAACTGACATTTCTACAGTAACCAGCAGAACTCTGGACCTGGCATACTTTTCATTAGAGGTAAATTAATTCACTTGTTGTCCAAACATCTGAACACTTAAATATAGTGGTCTGTACAGCAACATATGCCAAGGACTACTGACCTGCTCAACAGTGTTATTTTTTTTTACTTCATACAAATGCATGTTCTTTATTCTGAATGCATCAATGAACCCACAAACATCTTAAAAAGCTGAGAGTGCAAATGCCAATTCTGTATTACAAGCCATTTTTAAAACAATGTTCAAGTACTGCTACAGCATCAGAATTGGTAGGTGCACCCACATCACTCAAGAGTGGAAGTGAATGAAGGTTATACAGGTGGACCGATCCTTAAGCTGATGTATGGCTTCATTGACACTTGTGCTGTGTTATTGTGCATTGCATTAATGCTGCCCAACAACAAAAAATGTCCATTTTTGTAACGCACCACACTACATTGTAGCGCATTACGGTGCACTAAAATGCATGTCTTGTCAAGCTGCCAACACGTTACTGCCGTACAATGGCGTGAACAGGCCCTAAATTAACAATCACAGTATTTGGCATCTATGTCAGGCGCTCAAGGCACAGCAACATAATGAACTTAAATGGATTTACACGTTGAATCCTTTAGCCCAGGGGTAGCCAAACTCCAGCCGTGGTGAAACTACAAATCCCATGATGCATCTCTTTCCAGGAGTCATGTCTGTGGCTGTGAGAATCTTGCAATGCCTCATGGGAATAGTTCCACCACAGCTGCTAGCCACATACAGAGGGAAGTTTTCACATTTCCCTATCTCTACGTACTCCCAGGAAAGCTGAACTACCTGTTTACTGATCTCCTATTTCCATGATCGTGTTTGCAGACTAAGTGTGGTGGCTAACACAGTTTGTCTGTGTCTACCTATGGCAAAGGTTACAGATTTCTTCATGTCTGCAGTCAGATGAGATCTTCTCACAAGAATTCCTGCAAATGTTACTGGAATATTTCCCATTGTCACATCTCGGTTTGGAAGTCAATCAGCTGTGTCATGATTTTCCCATCCCATGCATTAAACCTGCTTGATAAACCTTAACCCAAAGTAGAATTTAAAGTGACACCAAACTCAGATGTTAACTCTTAAAAATACATTCAAGTACCTTATCAATAAAAGTTACTTATTTGTGTACCACTCGGCTGTAGATCCTCAAAATCATCTCTGAATTGGTGCAGACACTGTCCTTCCTTCTGCAGGGTGGCTACTTTTGTTCCTCCTGGTCCCTGTGTGTGTTATAAAGTATTCACCGATTTTACTCGTTCTCGTGATAGACTACAATCTCAATACAAATAAGTAAACTAAATGTGCGATTGTAGTCCATCAAGGTGGCAAGGTAGGAGCCGGGGCTGCTTTACAAAACACAGGGACCATGGGGAACAAAAGTAGCCACCCTCCAGAAGGAAGGGCAGTGTTGGCATGAATTCAGAGATGATTTGAGGATCTACACCCAAAGATACATTTTTGTTAATAGTTAAGGTACTTGAATGTATTTTTAAGATTTATCTCCTGAGTTTAGCGTCACTTTAATGTATAATGTACTGAATAGTCTAGATCAGTATATTGAAAAGTTTGTCAGAAAAAATAGGTCAAAGTTTCAGAAGTGAATCTAAAAGACGACCTGCCCCTAGAAAGATTGCAAAGTGTTAGTTTTCAATTAGCCAAAAATACTTGACATACTGGCTTGTAATTTTAGTAAACCCGTAATAAAAATTCCTTTTGGAATCTACAGGACCATTGTCTGTTATTGTATGCCATCTAGGTGTTAAGAGACTTGCCCAAAGGCGATTGGTCTGCAAAGCGTATGTACATGAAATGTGCAGGACAGACTCAGTGCAAAGCAATGGGAAACTTAACCACTTTTATTCTTTAGCAACAATACAGACTTATTTCTGGCATCGTTACATGAACTGGCTATGACGGAGTGTTTCAAAGGCAATGAATACTCACTTTAGTTGATGTGTTGGAATGCATTTGGAGAAAAACACCACAATTAGGACGGTTAATGATCTAAACTTTGGAGGCTGACGGAAAATCAACCTAAAAACATGCTCTAACAGTTAAACGATGGTCATTAGTGTCACCTTCAAATAAAAATAGATCTATACAATATGTTCATTTGGTCATGTTCTATTTACAAGTTAAAAAAAATTAAATACACAAAGTTAATTCCCCAACTCTGGTAATACAAGTTAGCAGAATAACCTGCAATGATAATAGGTGGATGCTTGCGTGCCAACAACTGAAATAAGATCCAGCTTTATCTTTGCAGTGCAAATTATTTGATCACATTCACACAATATGTTCTAATGAAAAAAAAAAAAAAAAAAGGAGATAAGGAACTTGGGTGATAAAGCAGTTCGTCAAGACAAGACATTGGTTTATCTGTCCATTAAAATGTTTTTATTTTTGTCTAGGATGTGAAGTATAGCCCATGAGATCGGCAACACTGGCAAAATGAAAATGTCGTACAATAAAATACATTAGACATTTAAATAAATAAACTTAAAAATCTACTGGAGGAAACTTTATTTGAACTAGATGGGGGTAGGATGAGCTGCACAAGCAAACAGGCATACCTCTTACGAAAAACTGTGTAAACAGACAAAAAGAAAAAAAATATATATAAATGAAATGAGAAACTAAAAAATAAAAATACTGACTGAGGTAGCAGTTATCTGCTTTGTGCAGGAAAAATGGCTTATGGCTATTTAAAAAGCCCATTTAACAGACAGCATTAATGATATCAAACCAAATCCAAATGACCATGCAAAAAGACAGATCATGCTTTGTATTTTAGACATTTAAATCACTTTCCCTAAATCTGCTGCTAATTTTCTGCAGATAATGTCCATTGAATCAAAATTAAAGTTCCTTTTCGCTTCCTTATGTTTGGGTGTTTTTTTTTTTGGTTTTTTTTTTAAACGAGAATTAATATTATGAAACAGAACACTGTACATGCTTTTTTTTCCCCATCTACAAAAAATATTTGCATAAAATAGTGTTAATTCTCTGTACATGAACACTAAGTGTATATGTATAAAACAAAAGGAAAAAAAAACCCAAACCAAAGTGAAGCACCTCTTATCAAGAGATGTGCGTTTGGGAGAAGCCAAATAAGACCTAGTATGAGAAACAAAGTTGCCTTCACCAGCACTACGTTCATGTGAAATTTCAGCAGAAATAGACAGTTGCTTTAAACAATTAAAAAAAACAAACAAAAAAAAGAATTGGTTAAGTTAAACATTTCCATTCCGTAAAAATGTCAGTCAAGACCAAAACATCTCAGTAATGTTAGTGTCGGTGCTGTAAAGCCAGATAATCAGAGGTAAGGAAATGAACACAAACGGCCAAGAAATCCCCTCAGTGCATGCTGAAAAAGTGCACGGTTTGGCGGCAGGCTTTTCACACTCTTTACCAGGTTCCAAGTAGTTACGGGCAATAAATTTAAGTGTCTCATCCAGAAGTATAACCGGTAATGAGAATTTCAGCACCATCAACCACTGAATCAGGTTCAATGGAGTAATTTGGAAGATGAGCTATAGAAAAAGCAGAACAAAAATGTAAAGTCAGTGAGATTTCTGCAAAGTGCAAAATAACGCAAATGTTGTAAAAAGCAATAGTACTCACAGGTAATGGTTCAACATAAAGAATTAGGAAATGGAGGGACATAGATAAGCAAATTGATCCCAGAAGCCACACATTCTCCCACGGGGGCATTCTCAGAAGAGACTGGTTTTCAGACAAGCTGAGAAAAAAAATATATGTTTCTTAATACTATGTCTATTGCACATCAAAGTCATTAAAATACAGGAACGCAACACAGGAATTAGATACATTTACCCCATGGCTGTAAAAATTACACTTAATTAAAAGAAAAATTAAGAAATGTGAAAGTCTGATATTTCCATTCATTTGTAGCATATGAAAACCAGAGCTACACATTACACAACACAGTAATGATGGTGTTTCACCATATTAAGTCACTAGCGAAAAAACATTACAAAACTTGTCCAATTGAATAAGACCAACGACTTCTTAGCTATACCATGACCTGGATAAAAGATAATCTTAATGGACATTACATAACACAGTAAAACCAGATTCCCTAGGAAGATGGTCACAGACCACAAGGCATGGACAACTGCTCCAAGCAGGTAGACCCTCAACAGAATTGGTCATAAAAACATAGTAAATATATTAAATATGCTCAGTTCTGAAGCCTAATCTGCAGCTCCACTGCAAGGAAAAAAACCAAAAAAAACTTTATTTCCCTGGAGTTGGGCCTTAATTTAGGCAATAATGGGCATCACTTTAACCCCAAACTTACAGATTAAAATCATTGCAAGAGCACATTAAACATCAAGTCAGTATCCAATAAGAAACTGCCGATTTGTCATCTGCTTTCCACACAGGAAGTATCTCCATTAACTACAAATTTGAGTTAAAAACACTTTAAAGTGAAACTCAATTAATAAAACCAATACTGAACAAGGATACTTTGTGAACATATGGCACCATCAGGTTCTAGATCACGCCTTGTATTGCAGCCAGCATCTTCACCCACCTACTGGGGTACTAAGCAACCCTCCATCCCAAACAGACTTGGTGCATGCATGTCCTATTGTCAGGCTAGAGCACCGCTTTGGAGGGGGTAGAGCAAGCCTAATCAAATACGGAGTAGAGAGCCTCTATTCGTGCTGGAATTTTGAGAGGTTAATAGGCGGGTACTTGCTGTAAATAAAACATGGTTGGGAGAATTATAGACTGCAGATGACCCTCAATGTGCAGTTAAAGTTACCTGTTCAATGCATTACACATTTCAATAGTGACAAGAACAGACAACGCCATCGTCATTGGGTAAGGAGACTCAAAGATCTCACACTGAACATTTTCAAAATCTGGATTGTCCTCTTTGCACTGAAGAAAATGGCTCTGGAAGAAAAAGAAATCTGAATTACCAGAAATACAACCACTAAGCACATTTTTCAACAAGGTTGCATATATTTTTATTGTAAAATTCTTGCTAAAATAGTTTTTTTCCCCTTTTACATGCAAGAATCACCAATAACCACCTGTTAGCAAAATAAAAGATCATATCCATATAAAGTATTTGATCATACTGTAATATAAAAAAAAGGTAAAAAATACAGATTATGAAATTCACTTCACAAAATGTATCTTATGTATTAAAAGCATGGGACATCGATATGAAAAGATTAATTCTTCCCCATACACCTAAAATCACAATATATTCCTACCAATTGATAAAAGGTCACTCTTGGTCCATCATCAGCAGCAATAAACCACCAGGAAGCAGCACCAACTGTTGCGGCACCAACATAACCTAAGGCAAAAACAAAGAAGGGGAAAAGGGAAAGGGTATTAGAGTTAGCTTTTAATTGTTTTGTATATCACAAGATTTGATGACAACACATGTCTTTAAGAGATACATGTGAAAACGATCAGTTAAGTGTAAAGAATTTTATCAAAAGGTTAATTTACATACCTTATTTGTGCAAAGTTTATAAATCTATACATGTACTTAGGTACAGTCATAGTTGTCAACTACACAAGTAAGCTTTGCCCTATTCCTCTCATCTCAAAATTATAATTGATTAAAAATTATTTAAATAGGTAAAACAAATCACAAATAACAGGTAGCCACAGCACCTATGATCATTGCCTAAGCTGCAAGTGATATGATGACGCTCTCAGCCTTTTTGGTCATGGCAAGAAAAGGGATATATTTTAATTTAAAAATGTGATTTGATAATGCTGACATACACCCTATTGACTCATGTGAAATGTAGTAGGCTCACGTTAAGAAATGTACCTCATGCTCAGGAATAAAAGGTAATTGAAGATTATACAAAAACATTTCAGAACACGTTTTGGCAATCTCTAATGTTTGTTAAAGCAAAATGACGACAGGCAGGAAACACCCTGTATTTACACAGAACAGAGTCAAAAAGGTCTAAATATACAAATGCACATGCTTTCCCCCCCCTAACATTAAAAAATTAGATACTCACATCCGATAGTTAGGTAACGGAAGAAGAGCCAGCCGCTTATGAGTGGTTCCTTAGGATTACGGGGTGGCTTGCTCATGATGTCCAGATCTGGAGGATTAAAGCCCAGTGCAGTTGCAGGAAGACCATCAGTCACCAAGTTAACCCATAGCTTAAGAAATTACATAGCAAAATATCCGCTAATTAAAAAGATATCTGTGTATCAAAAAAAGTCATTACTTAAAACCCTTCTACAAAGTCTATACAGTGCAAATTTGAATTATAAGTTAGATATCTTCAACAATCCCTATGAGCTACAGATAACTTAAAGAGAAAATACATATAAAAGACTGTTTTCAGGGAAAGTAAGCGAACCCAAAAGAAAACAGTGCCAACTAAACAGCAGGCCTCATCTGATACATACCAAACCACTTCTCCAACATTTGAAGAGATGAGGTACCGAATGAACTGCTTCATGTTGTTGTAGATGGCTCGCCCTTCCTCAACAGCAGCCACAATTGTAGAGAAGTTATCATCAGCCAGCACCATTTCTGAAGCTGTTTTGGCAACTGCAGTCCCAGATCCCATAGCTATTCCAATTTCTGCTTTTTTCAAGGCAGGGGCATCATTGACACCATCTCCAGTCTAAAACCAAAATGTTCACCATTCAGTGTAAAGTAGATTTCAGTAAAACAGAGCGATATACTTCCTTTTTTTTTAAAATCAGCTTGGTTGCAAACATAAAAATACAGTAAAACAACAAATATCCAGTACGCGGCAGGCCTTCAGAGATCCTAGTATATTCCAACAGCACCAGACTCCAGATTAATTTTTAAACCAAAGTCTCACACCTCACAGAATAATGATCAACATATTTATAGCCCTATGAAATAGTATTTTTTGTTCTTCATTTACTTACCATGGCTGTGATCTCATCAAAAGACTGCAGAAACTCAACAATTTTGGACTTGTGTGAAGGTTCCACACGAGCAAAGCAGCGTGCATTCATGCAAGCTTCCCTCTGTGCAGCCAGTGACAACTCATCAAACTCACGACCTGTGTAAGCTTTTTCAGAAACATCTTCATCTTCACGGAAGATACCAATACGTCGGCAAATTGCAACTGCTGTGCCTTTGTTATCACCAGTAATCATGATCACGCGGATTCCAGCCTGCCGACACATTTTTACTGATGCAGCCACTTCGGTTCTAGGAGGGTCCAGCATTCCAACACAGCCGACAAAAGTCAGATTAGTCTGAAGGTAGGGAAACATTAAAAGACAATCAACTTTAATACATAAATCATGTAAGAAAATATATAAAAAAGTTACCATTAACTATTAAATACATTGCTAGTTGAAACAGTGCAACAAGGTCCTCTTGCTTGATTTAAATTGCATTTATGACGGATTATATATCCTTGTTTCTCTCTTTTTTTTTGGGGGGGGGGGGAAAAATCAGCATCCATTTTTCAAAAGAAATACTTTACCTCATAATTAATGAAATTGGAAGATTCCACAAGATTCATATCTTCTTTCCGTGGGGGGTTATCATGAGTTGCCAGAGCCAAGCAGCGCAGAGTGTCTCGGCCTGAGCCCCACTCTCTGATCACAGTCGTAATCTTCTGTTTAATGCCAGCTGTCAATAGTACTTTTGCACTTCCAACACGAATATGAGTACAGCGATCTATTAAACCTTCAGGAGCACCCTACAACAACAGATCAGTATAAAAAGAATTTAAAACCCAAAACAAAAATATTGTAGCAAATAGAATTTGGGTAAAACAACAATACATAAAATCTTTATTGCATGAAAGGAGATTCATTTACCTTGACAAACATCTTGTTCTGGTTAGTGCGACTTGGTTTGTTTGGTGTGCAGTAAACAGACATAGATTTCCTATCTCTTGAGAACTCCAATGTGAATTCCTTCTTCATCAACTGTTTAATAACCTGTAAACAAACAACTTATTTGTAGATGCAAATCTCATGTTTTATAGCAGAAGAAACTAGTACGCTGTTAAACAGGCCAATATTGGCTGCATCAGGCTAGACGTAATGCACAGCTTATTTCTGCACGCCACCACAAGACAATCCCCATCTTCAAAATGCGCCATATATATTCTTAGTTTAAACCAGGGCTGGACAAATCCCAGCCAATGCTCCCTAAAAATTACAGCTGGCGCCTAGCGTTTGAGATTTTGTCTAATTGCTAATGAAGCTGGACCCTAATAATAATCCTGCTGGCTCCTCTATTGGACAGGCTGTCTCCTCAATTCCATATTACACAAATTGGATTACCCTTCTTTAGAAGTACTGTGTTCTGGTAGCGTTGCTCGCAAGGATTTAACTTTTAGCCATGGAGGATGAACAAAATGGACCTGAGCCCAAAACTTATTTTAAACTGCGCTAACAAAAAGGAAGAAATTGTATCTGACTTTTTAGATACCTTGGAATTAAACTGTACACATATAGATCATAAAACCAGACTACTTTTTACTCCATATCATAAAATACCAAATTTGACATCGACTTAATAGACAGAAGATAAAACATCTTTTATGAAGAAGCCATCACAGTGGATGAAGCTAAAGGAGATGGAGGAGTTTGCTTCCCATCTGTGTCTTATTCTTTCTAAAGCTGGCCATACACATAGTCAGCCCCGCTGCCTGTCAAAATACCTGACCAATCTGACTGAATGCAAGCATTGTTCAGGGGTTTTAGAGCCAGAGGGGCCGACTAGCAAGATACTGAAGCTTGGCCCAGTGGGAAATTCCTCCATCTACAGATTAGCATAGATGGAGGAATCTGTTGCACTTTTTCCATCTGACTAGAGCTGCAACAATTATTCGATTAAAATCGACGATGGAAAACGTTGCCAACATTTTCCATTGTCGATTCATCGGCTAAAATTCAAATTTCCCGCTCGCCGTTGCACGCCACTCACGCACGCTGCTTACGCCCACCTCTTACGCCACGCCCACGTCAGTTAAGCCGCTTGCGCCTACGCTGGTGTCACGCGACGCCGCGTCCACGCTGAGGACATGCGTCTGGCCCTCTCCTCCCGGTGAGCTTCCCAACTCGCCGCTGCCCGCCGAGAACGAACAACGCCGCTGCCCGCCGAGAACACCGTCATTCAAGGTAAGTCGAGATCCGCCGGGAGCTTTTTAATGTTTGCTGTTTTTTTTTTTTAAACGGCACACTGCAGAACATTAGTAGCTACAGAGGAACACCAAATCCCTGCAATAATACATTAAGCAGCCTGTATAATGTATTATTGTTGGGATTTCTTGTTCCTCTATAGCTGCTAATGTTGTGCAGTGTGACGGTGTATTATACATTGGTTTTCTGCATTGCTCAATAATCGGCTAACTAATCGATTATGAAAATAATAGTTAGCTGCAGCCCTACATCTGACCATAGAAAATCTGCAGATAAATCTATAGGCGTATGGCTACCTCAAGGGTATCTGGAGTATAGCCACATCCATGTTGAACAAAAATGTCTCCTCAAAGAAAAGAGGCTCCATGATGCACTAAAAGGTTCTCCTCTTCTGCCTTCTCACCTAAACCCTGGGTTTGGCTGGGACCCATTAAGATCTTACTGGGAAAAGATTTTAACAGATATTTACAATTGTTGTAGCCCTCTCCTGAGGAAGCGGCACTGACCATGAAACGCTTTGAAAGCAAGATGGTTTCTCAGTTTAGCCTTGCCCAGTACATCATGATCAAAAAGGATTATTCCACAGTTTTGGGGGGACTCTAATATTGCACGTTTGTATTGTGAGTGGAAGAGATAAGAGGGCCAAGGGGAGTAGGGACTACACAACTGAATCAAAGAATTGGGTGAGTAAATCTTTTATTTTTGACCCTAGGCAAAAACAAGCACTTATCCCTTGCTGTGCAGTGTTAGCCCTGCTGCTTTAAGTCAACTAATGTCACATTTGGTATTTTATGAAATGGATTAAAAATATATTCAGGTTTTATCATATACATGTACAGTTTAATTTTAGAAAAGGTACCCAACACTCCCTTTATCCACCCCCACTCCCCCCCTATCTGTTATGCTTTTGTAAATTTGGGGTGTAGTACCCTAAATACATACACGGCTAATTATATTTTAATTAGCCGTGTAAGATAAAACAAATCTTTAATTAATGGTAGTCTATGATTATAGATTTCCACAATCAAGAGATTTCAGGAAAATGTGTATTCCTGCAAGAGTGGAAGCACCACAACAGCAGCCTGGGTGCTGTTAAATCATACAAGATAGTGAGGTCAGAAAAGGCATTAAAGAAAAAAAAAACCCCACACCAAACGGTTATGAAGCCCTTAACTGCTGTCTGCAAAGCAGGAGAGGACCCGGAGCCCTGAAGACAGCACATAGGTAACAGCAGCCCCTCTTAGCTATGAGCCCCCTAACTGCACACGATGGCTATAAAGCATAAAACAAATTAAGAGTTCTGGCAATCTTGGCTATAAGGAAGCATCATCATCATACACTACCAAAGCATCACAGAGGAGTAAGCTGGCCCACCCATCAACCTTTTTTAATGGAGCCTTGAGATTTCCTGTATACCTCTAACCATTCTCAAAGAGCTTTCACAAAATGTGAAATTTACTAGTTTGAATTTACTGAGTATTCTCTGAAAATACAAACTAAAAGAAAAAAAAAAAAAATAGAAGACTAACCGAGTTGCAAGCATTGGCACGCTCTATCTTTGAGAGTCCCTTTAGATCTGTGTCAAATACATTCATTTTTTCAGCCAGACAGGTAAGAGCAGTCTCTGTAGCTTCTCCAACTTTCTCGTAAACGCCCTTTGCCTACATTCAGAAAAAAGAATTTAGGGCAGACATATCCTAAATCCATAACATAATTGGCACGTATACCAATATCCTATAAAACATTTGCCTTTAGAAAGGAGTCTGGGTCAAGTAAATCATGAACATAGAGAACCGCTGGCTGCATTACACAATAGCAAAACACTTTAGATTTGCTTTATAAAAAAATTAAAAAACATACATACATACATACATACATACATACATACATACATAGTAAATACAAACCTCATTGAAGTCTAAAGATGAATCGTTGCAAAGTGCACAGATCGTGGCAAGCTCTACTAGGCCATCATAATGGTGACATTTCACAAGTTTGTCATCTTTCAGCCTATTGATTAAAATGGGAAAATGCAAACTTAAAACAAAATTCAGATTACAAAATTGTATGTCCCATTAGTGTAAAAGATCCTTCACTTTTTTTTCCAAATACAAGGTACCCAAAAACAAAATGAAACAGTGTATGAGGTACTGCTAACGCACAAAATGTCAAGTAAAACAATTTTCAGTAAAGGTTTAGCACAACTTTTCTGGCAGTATGGACTTTTAGAAAGGTCCTGCACCAAATTCAAAAAGCCCTTTTGCCAGCCCTACCAACATTTGTGAGAGATTCATGAAGTTAATTGTGCCCCTTTAAGAATCTGTCACTATGGCTGCAACAAATTCAGAAAGAATTACTGCCAGTTTACAGATTGGAAACCGGACGGTAATTAAGGCCAACTCTGAGCTGGTGTACGAGAGACGTCAGCATTCAGAGTAGGGCATGTATATAATGGGAGGTGGTCACAAATCTGACATGCTGCTGCTCATTGGTTGCTTGGACAATGGGCCGCTGGCATCATAGCAACCAATTATGAATCCCCGCCCCCTTTAGCTTCCGGCCAAAGTGGAACTATAGGAAACATTTTAAAAATGACATACTACAGTCTTGTCTATTGCATGTTTTTTTTCCCTGGGCACCCTGTAACCATTTTATAAACTGTTGATCCCATCAGTAGATCCGGTATGTTTCCACTTCTTTCAACAGAGCAAACTGTCCAACAAACGTGGCAGTTACAGGGTTGGGACAAACCAAACACCAACGTGTATCAGCTTTTATTTATACTATTTAAATTGATATGTACATCCAAGACTACCCTGTCCCACAAGATGACAATAAAACTGAAGAACAAACAGGTGTTCTATTGTCACCTTATATAGGAAGTTGGAAAAACAACAATAGATCAACTGAAGGATTAACAGTAAATACAACTATGTTACAGGAGGAACTGTCAGTTCCAGACCAGGCAAAAAATAAAAATACTGCTGGTCTCATTTTCTCTGGGCTGGAATGCACTGGGATGCATGGAAATGCTCCCGAAAGCCCATTTTAGGCCCAAAAAAAAGCTGCGACAACGGTGTGAACCTGGTCCAAAAGAAATATTTAGTATGCTTTAATGCCCCTTTTTTCTTGTGTCACTGTGCTCTTCTCCCACTAGCCTTGCTACTTGCAAAATTACACTATAAAAAAAGGGAGAAGGTAGAGATGCCACAGTAGTAACAAGCAGGGCATAAACAGGTAGCACAGAAAGTTATGATTAGCAGTAATAAACCAGTAACCAGTGACCTGCTAAAACCCCCTGAAGACGTCAAGACGACGAAACGCGTAGGGGCGGGCCTCACTACACGCCATACTGAATACAGGACTCCGTTCCTAGGCTGTTTTACATTGATCGAACAAAAAAAATTTTGGTTGTTCGTTTTAAACTTGATGTTTTTAATAAAGCCTTGAAAAATATTACACAATGAAAGGCTTTTTTCTTCCATAAAACGGGGAGACATATCCTTTACTGAAGAGCACAACTGAGCGGTTTCCGGCTGCTTGTCACAGCCACTACTCACGAGCACAACGAGACGGTGGATGGATGCTTCAGCCCTGGGAGCTTCTGTTTGAGCGTTTTCCGGCTGCTTATCACAGCCACTACTCACGGTGAGTGCACCTTTTGAGGGGATATAGGTGGTATTAACCCTTATCCCCAACAAAGTTCACGGAATTTCTTTTGAACATTTGTCTTCTTTGGAATATTTTTTGAACAGTTTTTTTGGATCGTGACACATCACATCAACTAACAATTTTTGGAAGTTGTCACTAATTATTTCACATACCCTGTGGGATCAATGATCCAGGGCCATTGATGGTTTTTTTATATAAAAAAAGATCTTAAAGGCACGGAATATTCATGTGTATGTTATATGAATATAATTTATTTATTTGAATCACTTATTTATTTATTAAAATTATCTTATATTTATATTTAAATTAATTTTAGGGTTTATGATATTCAACACATTATATGTTGCGGGCGCTGCATAATTTGTAAGTAATAAACCAGTAATGGCATGCACTACATTCTCCCAGCTTTAGGAAATAAAAAATATTAGGAGCTGCTGTTGCCAACTTGTTTTTGCAGGTGTAAGATACAAGTATGTAATCACCAGTGACTGCTCTACTTAGCGAGTCCCTGTCCTGGAACAAGCATGTAAGCTGCGACACATCAGTGTATGGGACTGATGACAGCCTCAGAGCTACCTAAAAGGAGAACTATGGGGTCAGGGCTTTTCCCCATAGTTCTCCTTAGGGTAACAGGACGACACAAACTAGCGTCCTCCCGTCACCCTAAGCTCAGTATACCGCGAGCTACAGCTCACGGTATACTGAGACGCCGGAGCGCATCCCGACATCGAGATGCGCCCAGCTGCGTGAGTGACAGCTGGCTCTGCCTATCTAGAGGCAGAGCCAGCTGTACCCGCCCCCTCCCCCGTCCGTTCCACCAGTCAGCGATGGCGGATCGGAGCGGGGAGGGGGGGAATCCATCCCCTCCCCTGTCACGGCAGAGAGTCGTGACAGGATCGAGAAGTGAGCGAACTCCAGTATGTGTTCGCTCACCTCCCAATCTACTGAGCCGACCTGTGACAGTCTCATTGTCACAGGTCGGCTAGAACTATGAGGTGAGTGAAAAGCACTCACCTCATAGTTCTCCTTTAAAATCGGTCCCCAGTTTGCTCTCAAAATGACAGCATGGAATGACAATGCATTTTAGATAAACCAATCAGCCAGAAAGTAAAGAGATTCAAAAGAAACTTACACTTCTCCTATGGGAGCATACGTGGAGCCTGTTATGGAAAACTCATTCAGGAAGCAATTATCACCTTCAACTCTATCAACAACAAACATCTGTAGGAAGATTTAAAAAAAAAAAACACATCAGTAGGGTTCAACTTTAAAGATGAAATTACATTTTTATTATGTTTTGCGCTCATATTTACTCCCATTTGCCTTAAGAAATGTATGACCCCTTGAAACAGAACCAGAATAAAAAAAAAGCCTGGAAGCACACCAAGTGGAAAACACTGTATAAGCGTGATCTCCCATACCACAGATTTATTTAAATGAACACCTTTCACATACAACTCTGGTCTTAACATTAGGCTTTGAAATACATTGATTTAACATGAGCTCCAATATAAAATCACCCATGTCTTGACGTTGCATTTCTCCCAAAATGGAAGATACAGCAACAGGTAAAATTCTCCAGGCCAACAAACCAGTTTGAGCCATAAGAACTTAGGTCCACTAGATGTCACAGTCCCAACATAAGCCAAGCTAAACTAGTGCTTTTTACTTTGTAGAATAGGAATAGAGTAGGTGCATACAGTCACCTCATTTGCAACTCACCAATTTGTCTAACAGACCTCTTGCTAAGAGCAGATTGCAATTCTGCTGCTGTGTGGCTTTGTCTTGGAAGAGGAACTCCAGACAAAAAGCTATGAAAAACAGCCAACACAAAATATGTCTACTACTTATCAAAGTACAAATCCCATTCGCAGCGCCACGGTCTCAAAACCACAAGGTATATGTGGTGCCCAGGTGACCACACGGATGGCGTTGTGCAAAACACTAATAGTAAAAACAAGTAATTGTAATCAGAGGTCACTGTCGCTCTGATGAAGGTTCCCCGTGCGGACCCGAAACGTTAGCACCGTATGACAGTATGTGACATTAGGTATTGAATAAACATATCAATACTTTAAAAACCCTTCAAGTGTGTGACAGCGAATTACTTTTATTTACTACTTAACATGACACAGGATTCAGTAACTCTGCAAGCCAATCTTTTCATTTATAGACTTTTGGCACACCACATCACTACTACTTCCTGGTTGAAACATTTTGCTTCCCTCTCCTCCCCGCTGACAGACAGAAGGCATGATGAGGACTCAACACAAATGATTCAAGATTTTTTTTTTCAAGGCATGCCCCCACCCCTGAGAACAGCCCACCTTGTGAAATACTACCTTTATTCCAGTGATCTTCACTGGATACTATTCATCCTGCACATGGGTGCCTTGGCCGCATTCATTTCTATGGGGCGGGCCATACTCTGCAGGACTGATGGAGGCTGCATTCATTCCTATGGGAAGTTGTATTCATGGCAAAGGATGCAAGGGACCTGGCAGGGATGCTTGCTGTGCAGATCTGGACGAGATCAGATCGAGGGCAAAAGCACATATTTCTCAGGTGGGCCATAAAATTGTATACAAGGTACAGTTGTCCTATAAACAAACAGTCTTGGGCATAGCCTGTATGTCCAGACCTTGGAGCCGTAAGCACGTTTATTTTCTTAAACTAAGAGCTTCAAAGTAAAAGTAATCCAGGCAGCTTTAGAGAGGTCCAATCACTTTTACTGGACTCACAGGGTGCTGCCCCCTGCCAGAACCCCCCTACCCTCTGTGATTCCCAGGCTCTCATGCTCCTCCCGAGAGCCTGGGATTACAAACCTCGCCAGTATGGCATGCAGGAGGACACTGAGGTACATCAGTCCTCTGCAGTGTGTAAACTTGGAAGCAAATACGATGCGATGAATTTATTCTACAGTGTCTATGCTTTCAGAAAATAGATTTGGCGGTTTTAAGTTATTTTCTAGCTAATGCATTTTTTTGTACTTTTGCGGAAAAGAAAAAGAAATTCTCTGGTATCAACATCACAGAAGTGACTCATTTTCCCTTTGCAGGGTATATCTATACATAGTCAGCTGAGGTTTAAGAACTTATAAAAGTTAAACATTAAACTGGCCTGTAAGATTTAAGTGTGTTACCACGTAAACATTTTACATTTTATTTATTATATTTTAATTTAATCCTAAAAATAGCAAAGTTGCAAAATGAAAACTAAACATCTAATTTAGATACAGACAGACAATAGCTTGAAAGTGCCCATGCAGTCATAAAAAAACAAAACAAAACAAAAAAAACCACAAAAACTGTTATTGGCACAGAGTAACTTTAGACAAACACTTCCTCTTATTTGGGTTGCTGGCAGGGAAATATAAGCTCTATATTTGGGGAAAGACATTTGAATGGATGTACAACAGCCTTCCTCAACTTTAACAGAGGAACCTTTCAGGTCTCCCTCTACAATGAGAGTCAGCGGGTGGATTTATAAAAAGGGCCCCGTCTACAGCGTGGGGGGGGAGTGCCCCCTCTACAATGAGAGTCAGCTCAGCAGGGGGAGGGGCCCCCTCTACAATGAGTCAGCGGGGTGAAAGGGGCCCCCTCTACAATGAGAGTCAGCGGGGGGAAAAGGGGCCCCCTCTGCAATGAGAGTCAGCGAGGGGAAAAGGGGCCCCCTCTGCAATGAGAGTCAGCGGGGGAAAAAGGGCCCCCTCTGCAATGAGAGTCAGCGGGGGAAAAAGGGCCCCCTCTGCAATGAGAGTCAGCGGGGGAAAAAGGGCCCCCTCTGCAATGAGAGTCAGCGGGGGAAAAAGGGCCCTGGGGGGGTTGCTAGTATCAGAGAATGTACAGCAAGCGTTTACATACAGTATAAACAGTATTTGTCAGCTAAATGATGTCCCTCATTTCAAGAATTCATGAATAAACCCAGCAGATTTAACTGCATAGAGAACCTTGAACTGCATAAAGTATTCTTAAGACTTAATTTTCTCCTATACCACCATTCCCTTAATAGCAAAGTTAGTCTTTTCCACCAACAATTCCACCAAAATGTTCCACAACTTAATTTCTCAAAAGATTTTATCTAGCTTTCTTCTTGAAAGGATGCTGCCTACCCCTTTAACAGCAGGAGACACAGATTAAGCCTGACAAGATCTAATACTTTATTGCCAAGGTCCCTTGGCTTCATTCTTCGGAAACAGAACAGAACAATCCTTCGTCTGACTACAGCAGTTATGACACGACACTGCAACTAGTCTCTTCTTGAATACTGATCAGCATTCACTCTTTAGAGGAAAAGTAACCTTTTCGCTTACGGTGGATTAGGTCAAGCAAAACATCACACCAGTTATTCATTGTTTGAATAAGAATTGTAATGCAATTATGTAACCAGCGAATCTAAAGATTTCTGGTTTATTATTAAAATTCTATGCTGCAGTATAAAAGCAGAACCTTACATGCAAGCGAAAACTAGATCCATTATTTCCAAGTAGCTATTCTGCCAGAGCTCACCCCTCTAAGCAAAAAGAAACTAAATATGTTATGAGTCTCACAATAGCTTGGTCACATCCTTATCTGTTTAGAATGCTGTGAGGGATAGAACCATAAAATTGACCAGTCATCCATGACTCACTTAACAAGACAATGCACCACAGGCTTGGCCGACTGGCACGGTAAGATTGGATTTTTTTTCCCCCTCTCAATTCCCCCCACCCACGAAAAACACATTCAAGGTGACATTGACTGTGCAGGCAAAATGATGCCAGTGTCGTACACATAATAATGACACATTTTCCCCAAAAGCCACAATACAAGCAAAAGTGGAAACAGCATCATGGACACATACATTCAGATTTAATATTATATGGCTGTTCACTTACCTTAGACACAGACATCTGATTAGTGGTTAAAGTTCCCGTCTTGTCAGAGCAGATAACTGATGTACAACCTAAAGTTTCAACAGATGGCAAGCTTCTGACGATAGCATTTTTCTTGGCCATTCGTCTAGTACCCAGAGCCAAACAAGTAGTAATAACTGCAGGTAAACCTTCAGGGATAGCAGCAACAGCAAGGGCAACCGCAATTTTGAAGTAGTAGATGGCTCCTCTGATCCAAGAGCCTCCATGGACAGGATCATTAAAGTGTCCAATATTGATCAACCAGACAGCAATACAAATTAGAGAGATCACTTTGGAAAGTTGTTCACCAAATTCATCCAACTTCTGCTGCAGTGGAGTCCTCTCTTGTTCAGTTGCTACCATTTCATCTCGAATCTTGCCGATTTCAGTGTTGACTCCTGTCGCTATAACTACTCCAATTGCTTTGCCAGCAGCAATATTTGTACCCTGAGAATAAGATAATACAAATGACACTGGTGCAGTAAATAAAAAATAAAAGATGGACAGAAAACCACAAAGCACTAGAAGTAGTCTGGAGGTTCATGTTTAGCTAAGGAGCACAGCTGGATGTACTTACAGAAAAGAGCATGTTCTTTTTGTCTTGATTTACAGCACGTGGATCAGGGACAGGGTCAGTGTGTTTGATAACGGAGACAGACTCGCCTAGATAACAAGGGAAGATTTTTATTCACCCACAAAAGCAATGTTTAATGCAATCATTCTTAAACAAAATCTAGTATCTTTTAAACTGGTATATCTTTTCCTAGCTAAACACAACAGAGGAGACCTGTATCACTGCAAACGTGCCAATGTAGGGTGCCCACCTCAAAAACAGATAATTGATATGAGCAAATTCCCTACTGGAAGAAACCCTTTCAATAACTCTGGAACATACAACTGATGAGTTAAGGTATGCAATCAACTTGAAAGGTATTTAAAACAGCACGTGGCTAGAACTAAGGGATATATCTAATCTGGAATGCAAAAAAACAAAACATCCTACATACCAGTTAGGATTGACTGATCTACTCTTAAGGTTGTAGATTTGATTGAAGTTAGCCTTATGTCTGCCGGCACTTTGTCACCAACTAAAACAGGAGGGAGAGAGAAAAAAATATTATTTTTTTAGCAATATTTGTGGACTGTGTATAGATAATTCACAACCCATGATTCAAAAATATTTGACTTCTAAACAGTCCTTCAGATATTTCATTTATATAATAGCTGAACAGTCAATCCACTCACATTCATAAAATCCAATAACAAAAAGCCTAGTTAAACTAGAACAGACCTAACTTCTTTGTTAAAGTAGTAATACTCAACTTTTTTTTCCAATGAACTCAGAACAAGAAAACACATTTTGCTCAACAATTTATTTAAATTTGGCCGCCAAAGCACTTAAAATTCATGTTTCCAAACAGCTCCAACTCTTTGTTTGGCTTCCCTGAACTTCCTATCCAGGAAGGGACTTCCTACCCAGGAGCAGTCTCCAGCAGCCATCAATCTACTAGCTTGGAGAGGAAGAAAGAGCAAGGAACAGGGCAGTGGCTTGCGGTGTCTTTATGGACACAGCTTACTAGCACACACACAAGGGTGGCTCCATAGGACTCTGGAAGTGGACGGAGCCACCCTAAAACAGGCCATCAGGACCAGTGCTCAGGGGACTAGCCGATTGTGCGGGAAACTAAACTTTTGAAACATCAAGGAGCGGCGGCATCCATTGTGATTCATTCCATTTTTTAAATCACTTAAAAACCTTTTGACTTTGTGCATGCATGCCACGTAATGTCTAAGAGTAAGTGTAACACTAACAGGTATTTTATATTACTGCTCACAGGGGGACACAGCTGCGGTCTTGCTGAAGGATGGCTTCATTTCTGTTTAGGAAATATCCAGGGTCAACTCCCAGAACTAAAGCTGCCCATACACTGCATGAACTTAGGCCGAGTTCTGCTGACAAACAAAATTGAAGTGGTGGTGGTGGTGGTGGGGGGGGGGGCGCGCTGTTGGCTGAATTCAACAAAAAAACAAAAACCGTTGGCTGCAGTGTCATTGTTTAGCCAATCAGCTGCAGACACTGTTCAGGTATTCTTACAGCTGCGGGCGTTTATTTCCTTGTTCAGAGAGTGTGGTCAGCTTTTTGCTGACAACCATGTAAAGCCTGGTGCCAGTCAGTACCCGTCTGTGTTGGAAAGTGTCAGACACAGATCAGCTCCCACAGCAGCCTCACACCTTTCTACAGGTGTGGATGTGCTACAAAGTTACCATATTGCAGGGGGGAGAGGAGTGCTACCTCCCACCTGCAGCAGACTGATGGCATCATCATAGTATAGGAAAAATATTAAGGATAAAAAGTCCCTTTATTTGTAACTATTTTGATACTGAAGTGGCATGGCAGGAATTTTTGAAGTTACTGTTAAGAGGGGGCCTTATCGTCAGCCTTACCATATCCTTTCTAAAACTAAAGAGGAAGTTTAGACTTCATTATAAATTATACGAGCAATCAGTGTTGTAGAAAAACCTTCAAATGTCCTTCTATAGATAGGGATGAGCCTTGGATAATAAAACTATTGCAGGAGAGATCTGTCATTTTACTTACAGTTCACTACAGACTTCTTGGGGGAGCAGTAATCCAAGCACATAATCAGGAAATAACATTTCTGAGTCCTTTACACAGAAAATATAGATTGCCATATTGCATTTACCATTTCATTTCAACCTGCAGCCACATGCAAAAATGCAATGTTCAAGATTACATGGCAAGTGTAGCGACTGTGTCTGCTATATTTTAAGCAAAAGACGAGATTTCCCTATATTGTCACAATGTTCATAATAACATCACATTTACCCCTCATTCACATTGGGTATGTTGCTCCATACAGCGTGAAGGGCTGGGTTTTGATACACCCAAAGCTGTGGCTAAAAGCGTGGAGGTGCTTATTTAACTATGCAGATGGAGAAGATGTGCACCCTCACATGCTGCTGTACGCCCTCAGTCACAGACTTTATAGATCCCGGTATGTACACCTCCTGTGTGCAGCTGTCAAAACTCAGGAGCTGCGGAAAGCAGCATGCAAGGGCAGACAGCTTGTGTCTCCATAGAGTTGAATGAGCGGGGCTTGAAAATTCCACTTCTCCTCTCGTCCGACGGGAGGAAGCCGGCGCCGGACAAGTAGCTTCCTGGTCGGCCGCTCTAATTAAACGGCCGGCAGCTTTACATTCAAGCGATCAGGCGTCTCTAGAGATGCCCGATCACTTGCATTAGCTGCGGTTTCCGCTTCTCCTCCCCATGTCCCCGCTGCGCCTCCACGCCCCCTCTTACGGCTAGCTCCCATCCTGCAGCTGGGAGCAATAGCCAGTCTGCAATTGGACATTTTAAAAATTGCAGTAGACAAATAGTCTGGCTATTGCACCCGCGCCCACTGCCTGCTGTCAATTAGCAGAGGAGGACCTGAAGGAGAATTTTCAGGTGCACCTATATACAAAAATGACGATTGTGCTACACGTCAGGCATCGCTGCCCACGTCTGAGTGAGAGCAATAAATTCTCCGGCCAATATTCATAGCCAACGCTAAAGTAATAACTTGGCTTTTATATTTTTTATTAGATATATATAATAAAATTGTATGTTTAGGTCAAGTTTTAATGTTATTTCAAATAATGCTCAGTTATTTTATTACGGCTGCAACAATTAAGTCGACAATAATCGATGATGGAAAACATTGTCAGCGGTTTCCATCAGATTAGTTGACCTGCCCACGGGCTCCATGTACGCCGCTTCTCCTCCCCGCCTCACCCAGCTCTCACTGACTCGCCGTTCCCTGCACACGCTATCCACGATTCTCACAGAGAGACTGAAGCCAGGAGGAGCAGGCGTGGGGGGACGGCAGCTGCCAACAAGAGGCCCATGATCTCGGGGTAGAAAGTTGCTGGGAGACTGTTTAGGTAAGACTGTGCCTGTACTTTCCCCCCACAATTAGCTGTATTAATGCATTGCTGGGATAGTGGGATATGCATTTCTCTACAGCCGATGGTACAT
The DNA here is from genome assembly GCF_000935625.1 of Nanorana parkeri. Lineage (NCBI taxonomy): Eukaryota > Metazoa > Chordata > Amphibia > Anura > Dicroglossidae > Nanorana > Nanorana parkeri. The sequence goes on along the minus strand of NW_017307452.1, from coordinate 671,185 downwards.
TGAGCTGTATATTATACAGAGCAATGTATCATCAGCTAGAGAGGAATACAAATCCAGGCAATACATTATACACTATGTATAATATATTGCTGGGATTTGCAGTATTCTTCTATAGCTGGTGGTGTTCTGCATTGCGCTGTATAATGTACTATTGCTGGGATTTGTTGTATTCCTCTATAGCCAACACTGTCCTTCCTTCTGGAGGGTGGCTACTTTTGTTCCTTGTGATCCCTGTGTGTTGTAAAGTAGTCACTACTCCAAGCTTGCTCCTGGATGGACTAGAACCTCAATGCAAACTAGTAGTCCATCACTGGAGCCATTTTTGTTTTTATAATTTATTCCCGATTATTCGAACTTAAAAAGCGGCTAACTAATCCATTTTGAAAATAATCGTTAGCTGTAGCCCTATATTTTATTATATTGGTTGGAGGCTTTCGAATCAGATTTTAGATCCATTAAACTAATGGAAAACTAATAATGCATACAAATAATTTTTGGTTTCGGCCTGACAAATTCTGCTGCAGGATGTGCGTTACAGTGCCATTCATTTAAGTGGCACCCCAAACGCATTCCAGTGGGGTGCGATTGCAAATGTGCATGCAGTTTTATTCTGATGTAAACTTTGTAACACTGCATTTGTGTATTTTAGGTTAAATAAAAGATGGTATTTAATTTTTTTAACCGAAGAAAAAAAAAAAGGGTTAGGGGTAATTGTAAATACAACATAATTATTAATATAATATTTTACACTCTGGGAATGTACACGATTGAGAGGAATCGACTGTCTCCAGGGAGGTACATCCTCCATACTGTTGACCATATAGGTGTTTGAATTGGGAATTTATAAACATATGTAATAAAGGGAATAGGGGAAGGGGAGGAATATATTGGAGGGAGGGGACGGGAAGAGCACTGGAACACTCAAGAAAGAGTAAGTGGGAACACACACACACAGGAATATAAAATAAATAATGTAAATTTTTGTTTTGGTGTGTTTATGATTATTTATATATGTTATATGTATATTTGGAAAATGTAATAGATATTAAAAAAAAAAAAAAGAAGTATATAGATACATATGTCTGCAGAACAGAAAACCAAACACTCCAAAATTAGGTCATACAGTAAGCCTTTACGAAGGTGTTCAGATTTAATACCACAAAAGCCCATAAACGTTGCATCAAAAACACACATACATACCAAACCCAACAATTCTCCTTTAGCAAAGCAATAGTCATTAAAAAGGGATGAAATAGAAAGAAGACCAGATTACCTATAAATTACAGATCTCTCAGAAGAAACTGCCAACTCTACTTTATCGTTTTAGAATTACCAAGCAAGCAGTAGCTGTCCTTAGAGTCCCTAAAAATTACATCTTCTACATAACTGGATTATGAAACAAGTTTATGACGATATCTCTGGCAGTGTAAAAATGTAAGGAAATCTTAATCATGACACCAGCTCAACTCTTGTCCAATAATCTCACAGGAATACACCAAACTCATTTTATTTAAACCACCTTTGGCATAGCATGGCAGAGAGGGCACACAACTGTGATGCACTACAAGGTTATATAAAAGGTTAAGCACCTCAATTTCTCAAACACTATGAACAGGGCTTGAAAAATTTGATGGGTGTCTCACCAGTCAGTCAAAAATGTCATCAGTCAGCATGACCGGACTATAGCCTTGCAATTTATGTTAAAACATTTTGGGGACAGATAGAGCTTTCTTTTGTAGTTATATAATCACCACGGGGGGTATTTTTTGTTTAACTATACAATGAAAAAAGTACCATAAATGTAAAAAAAAAAAAAGTTTACCTACGTTATGTTATGAAACATTTATTGTTACCCATATTTTTAGTAAGTCGGGGTCGCGTGGTGTAAATTGACAAACATGTCAAGCCTTAAAATTGCGTGCGCCCGCAAAAAACGCCCATAGGCAATGATTAAAGCGCTTTTACTGTTCATCAGTTTAGTGTTATCAGTGATTAAAAGGAGAACTATGGGGTCAGGGCTTTACCCCATAGTTCTCCTTAGGGTAACGGGAGGACACAAACTAGCGTCCTCCTGTTACCCTAAGCTCAGTATAATGCTAGCTACAGCTCGCGGTATACTGAGACGCCGCAGCTGAAGCGGATCCCGACAATTATGTATGGATCCGCCCAGCTGTGTGAGCGACAGCTGGCTCTGACCATCTAGAGGCAGAGCCAGCTGCACCCGCCCCCTTCCCCATCCGTTCCGCCAGTCAGTGCTGGAGGATCGGAGTGGGGAGGGGGGAATCTAGTCCCTCCCCTGTCACGGCAGAGAGCCGTGACAAGGATCGAGAAGTGAGCGAACGCCCGTATGTGTTCGCTCACTTCCCGATCCACTGAGCCGACCTGTGACAGTCTCATTGTCACAGGTCGGCTAGAACTATGAGGTGAGTGAAAAGCACTCCTCATAGTTCTCCTTTAATAGAAATAAAATTTTTAAATGTATTTCCCACAAAAATAAATTGTATTCTAAAGTAAAACCTAGGTGCCTTGTTTATACTTAAATCCTTTCATAATACTACCGGAATGAAGAACAGCAACCATTATTTTCAACACAGCAGTTATTAAGGCACTCACCTCATACCGTGTTTCCCCGAAAATAAGACTGTTTTTTTTTTTGCACAAAATAAGACACTAGGTCTTATTTTCGGGGGATGTCTTACCTGGCTGGGGAGGAGTGGACGAGGTCCCGGAAGGCGGCGTGCTGTTGCCGGTCCCGGCGGATGTCGCTTCCATTGTGCGTGCGTGAGCTGCGGCCGGTGGGCGGGGCGGGAGCTGCGGCCGGTCTTTACACAGTTTATGTGCAGCTACCCCGGAAGTAAGACCAAGCGGATTTCTACAAGACCTACCACTAAGTTTCCGATGCGCTGAAATACGCCCAGGTGGGAACCATGTCCATAGGAAATAATGGGATTTCACTTGCTGGGCATTTAACATCGCGTCGATCAGCACTGTAAAACGCCCAGGTGTGAACCCGGCCTTAATGGCTCTAAAATTATTGCTCTAACTCCGACGTTTGCGGCAATATGTAACATGTGCACCACAATCGTCTTCGCGCGTAGGCGCACACGACGCATATCTGTGGTGGGCGGGGACCTAAAAGTTGTTTTCTGTTTAAAACATTTTTATGCTTCTTTAATTTTTGTATTACATTTTTTTTTTACACACAACTTTATTGCTGTTACATGGGGGGCTAAGAAGCCCCCTATGGGATAGCCAATTTACATGACAGGTCCTCTTTATGGAGACATCAGGGGTCTCCAAGACCCCTAATGTCACCTAGGGACCCCCAGAGAAGCAGAGATCAGCTTCATCAGCTTCTCTAGCTGGAGTGACACTGAATGCAGGAAGTGATGTCATATACATCACTTCCTGCATTCGGGGGCTGAGAGGAGATCAAAAGGGAGTTTGTATACTGAACTCCCTTTGATCTCCTGTCACAGAGCCGTGCCGGTCCCGGCCGCATCGGGCACAGCGGATCTCGGGACCGCCAACGGCAGTGACAGCTGCTGTTACAAGCGATCGAGCGTCCAGAGACGCCCGATCGCTTGACTGTTAGCCCTCGTTCACACCTGAACGTTTTGTAGCGCGTTCTACGCTCGATGAACGCTCTACAAAACGCTCAAACATCTAAATCCCATTGTATTCAATGGGTCTGGTTCACACCTTGGCGTATTTCAGCCCGTCCCTAACGGGCTACAAAACGGCCCACACCTGAAAAGGTACACGTACTACTTTGGGCCGTTTTTGTTGCGCGTTTCCATTGGGATACAGCCAAGTAGCCCTCGGAAACGCGCGTTTTGTCGCACGATTTCACCGCGAATCGCGGTAAAAAACGCGCGACAGACGCGCATATGCAATACGCCTAGGTGTGAACCAGGGCTAAAGCTCCCGGCCGGCCGTGTAATTACAACGGCCGGCCGGGAAGCTGCTCGTCGGGCTGCACCGTCCTCTCGTCACAGACGAGTGGACTTTTCAAGCCCTGACTATGAATGTTATCTTTTTGCATAATTTAACTTTGTGGTTTAGCAGTCATCAACCATCATCACCCAGGATGCAAAATATCAACATGAAAAGCTGCTCAAAATTTCAGGTTAGTACCTCGATGGTCATGAAGACTTGGGCTTCATGTCAATGAGACATTTAGCAATTTAAAAGATCCATTTTTGCATCCCAGTGCTGAACACCCAGATCAGCTGAACTGCTCCATCTTCAGAGCTACTGGTTTCCATTGTGGGCATTTTGGAAGGTAGGTGAAGGCAATGCTGTGATCCTTTGAAGATGCTCTGTTAAAACAGCAGCTCAATAAAAAGGTTGAGCAGGACACCTCCGCAGACCAGCAACAGGTTTTTACAAATAAAGAAATTATCTACCTTAAAAAGGTAAAGCCAGGTAATGCTGGGGCCATTGAGGACAATGTAAATAGATATAAAATAGTTCACACTGGCAGCAACACCAAGTTCCTGTGATAAGTTTAACCTTGTAATACCCAAGAGATGCAAGTTTAACCTTGTAATACCCAAGAGATGCAAGACTATCTACAAACCAGATCACTTCCTACAGAGATATAATAATCTGCTTCTGCTCCAAACTTTGAGTTAAATTCACATTGACAGATGTTAGAGAATGAAGAGTAAAAAACACATCCACTGTTAACCTCCATCCAAGTCCCACAAATACTTTAAATAATTTAAAAAAAATTTATAACATGGATTGTGTAAAAGGAAAAACAAAATAGGAGTTTTTTTTCATGGTTTCTGACAGTCAGCAATGGACAGTAGGGAAGTAAACCATCTTACAGGTGAACTAGTAACAGAAGCTGTGGCTGACAACTGCCAGAACTCACACTACTTAATGTATATACATTGAGTAAGAACCTTAGAACACAGTCCTCTTTCCAAGCATGAGAGACCTGAACAAATCATCACCTTTGAGTTTTCAAACAAGGTTTGTTAAGCCATGTACCGCCAAAAGGGCTACCTATGATTTAAATTTCAGCCATGTACCGTGTTTCCCCCGAAAGACCTACCCCGAAAATAAGACCTAGCACTATCTTCAGGGATTTCTGTAATATAAGACCTACCCCGAAAATAAGACCTAGTTCGGTGGTAGGTCTTATATTACAGAGATCCGCTAGGTCTTACTTTCGGGGTAGCGGCACATAAACTGTAAAAACCGGCCGCAGCTCCCGCCCACATGCCAGCCTGCCGCAGCTCCTGCCCACACGCCAGCCTGCCACAGCTCCAGCCCCGCCCACAGCTCACGCCCGCAGCTCCTGCCCCGCCCACACGCCAGCCGCAACTCCCGCCCGCAGCTCCCGCACAATGGAAGCGACATCCGCCGGGACCGGCAACAGCACGCCGACTTCCGGGACCTCGTCCACTCCTCCCCCAGCCAGGTAAGACATCCCCCGAAAATAAGACCTAGTGTCTTATTTCGTGCAAAAAAAAAAAAATAAGACACTGTCTTATTTTCGGGGAAACACGGTACAGACACTTTAAAATGATACACACAAAAAAAACAAAATTAAACAGAATAGTATATTTAAAAGTCTGTTTTTTTTATTTATTAATTACCACCTTCTCTTGGTTTCATGCAAAAAAAAGGTGTAGACGAGCTTGTTTTGTTATCTCACTATGGATATGTGCCAAGTAGGTAGGTAGATAGGTAGGTAGGAAAGAGCAACAGTGAAATAAGATCCAAAAGTACACTTTACGCACACTATCAAATCCTGCACCCATTTCTTTTTTTCTATTATTTAATAACTTGCACAGGAATCCAAGAATTTTTATTCAGCACAAGTTCTTAAAAAAAAAAAAACAACAACATTTGAACATTTATTAAAATGCATGATGTGGCCATAACCACAAAACAGAAAAAAACAATGTACATAACAGTATCTACCGTATAAGAGAGATAAATGACCCCACATTAAAGCTAACTTCTCTGCACTGTGTCCCTGTAGAATAAGCGGGCCCTAGTGGGAGTACTTATGCAATTACAAGTAATCGCTTGTTTTGAGGTTTGCATTCTTAAACACCTGCAGTACATCTTTCCAGGTTAGATAAAACACATCACAAAACACCCATAATCTAGAGACCCTTGTGTATCAATACCTGTGAAAACAAATATTAACACAAGTCCGTACAGTGATTTACAAATAGAGAAAGCAGAAACCTTGCCAATGCCTAGCTTCATTTTTCCCTTTAACTACATGAAAGTCTATGTAATCACAAGCCCAGCAGTAAATATTTATGTGAAAGGCTTGTAACACTGGCCTATTATATTTGATTAAACTGAACCTGACACCATTTCTGTCGAAGCGAGAACAAAAGTGTAAAACTTGCCGATTGAAGATTTGTGATAGAGCTTTGTACAGCAGCCAATGGAGGGTGAAAGCAATCCCATCAACAACTGCATCACTGTGCTTTTAATATAATCCAAGGCTTCTCACCTCCAGGCTTCACTAGCACTACATTTCCATAGATGTAGGTTTCAGAAGCCTAATAGAAGTCAATACCCTTAAGAAAAATAATATAGGGGGAAATGATTTCCCGCACACATCTGACTTCCACTTATGGTAGCTAAAGACATACAAATTTGTCATCAATAGGAGTAAATTAGGGTTGTGTTTTCCTAATTGCTTCATTGCCGATTCCGCCGCCATATTTTAACCATACTAAGAAGCAGCTCCATATAAGCAATAACTGACAGTCACACAAGCTCATTATCCTATATACTCAATTACTGCAAGCAATGCATAAAGTTAACCCCATCACTTGCGGATATTTTATTTGGTTGACCTCTCAATAAAATAGATCATACGTCACAGCCAACACAAAATCCACATATCAAGTTCTTAAAATTTATATATACAGTATATATATGTATATATAAATAATTTTAAAAGTGACGTTCTTTTTAATTTTGGATAACGTGGTGGTGGGGGGTTATATTGCTCATTTAAATTGCTGGGGAGATTCATTATTTTTATACAAATTTGAGTTGACAAAGGAACAGAAGATGAGGGGAAATCTTCCAATGGTAAAAACATTTCCTATAAATAGTTGTCTAAGAAGGGTGATAAACTATTCTATTACAAATATTTTTATTATAAATAAAATTGTAGCGAGGTTATAGTAGGGGCCACCAATGTAAGAGCGACACCTATCAATAATATGCGTACTTCTACCAGCTATCTAAACCTTATTTACCAAATGTACCTAGAATAGGTTTTGCTGTTCTGCTTCTGGTGATCAATGAAGCAAAAACGAAAATCACCATCAACGGTCACTGCCAATTTGTGCTCTCCTCTTCTGTAAGCCCACATAAGTCCCCCTGCTCTGAATGTCAAAAACATTCTATAAACAAAACTGTGCATTTCATTCAATCCCAGCCTGATCTGTGTGTGCAAGAATACACAAATAGAAGCAGAAATTTGGTAACTTCTGTCTTTTAGATAAAACCGCCACCAAGAGAAATACATAGACTATCATTAGGGCTTGAAAGACTGAGAACAATGTGTAGTCTGATAAAGAAGAACTCCTAATATGAATGCTATTTATATTTCTGGAACTGGGCATTAGACAGGCCAACAACCTTCTAGTTTTAGGAAAGATCAGCAATTGCAACCTCTTTAATATTGTAAGTAAACTTGTGCTAACAGAAATAAAGTGACATTAAAAAAGGAGAACTATGAGGCGAGTGCTTTTCACTCACCTCATAGTTCCAGCCGACCTGTGACAATGAGACTGTCACAGGTCGGCTCAGTAGATCGGGAGGTCAGCGAACACATACCGGCGTTCGCTCACTTCTCGATCCTGTCACGGCTCTCTGCCGTGACAGGGGAGGGACTTGATTCCCTCCTCCCCGCTCCGATCCTCCAGCGCTGACATGCGGAACGGATAGGGAATAGGCAGAGCCAGCTGTCGCTCACGCAGCTTGGCGGATCCATACATAATTGTCAGGATCCGCTTCAGCTGCCGCGTCTCAGTATAAAACGAGCTGTAACTAGGTAAGTATACCGCTCACCTCTCGATCCTGTCACGGCTCTCTGCCGTGACAGGGGAGGAGCTGGATTCCCTCCGCCAGCGCTGACTGGCGGAACGGACGGGGGCTGGTACAGCTGGCTCTGCCTCTAGATAAGCGGTATAGCTGTAGCTCGTGGTATACTGAGCTTAGGGTGACGGGAGGACGCTAATTTGTGTCCTCCCGTTACCCTGAGAACTATGGGGAAAAGACTTAACCCCATTGTTCTCCTTTAAAGACTCGATTTGTTCCCCCCCAATGCTGCTTTAGGTACTTACCTTATATGATGCCTCTTGATGCGAACATCTTCTTCCTTTCGGTGGTTTCCAACAGTCCCCTCAGCACTGGTGCTGCTCTCTGATCCATCGTCGACTGCTTTTTCTTCCTGTGTCCCAGAGTCTGTCCTGCGTGCGCACTCCTGGCTGAGTGCATTCACTTAGCACTGGAGGGGAGAGGAGGAGAGACAGTGTATCGGGTGCGCAAGCACCCGCACACACTTCCTCCTGCACGGCAATTCGGGAAGCTGGTTCTACAGCCAGTAGAGAGCGGTGCAGACACCGGTAAGTTATTACCCATTTGCCAACTTTTTTTCCTTTTTAAATGTTGGGTCATATATTTAATGCTTGCTAGCAGATGGTTAAAAAAAAAAAAATATTTTTATATATATATATAAATATATATATATGAGACTTTAATACTACTTTAAGCAGTGGGTAACAAACCAGCAGTTCTGGATAGACAGTTGCCCAAGGGGTATAAAAAGCAACAATTTGAATGGCTCCACCCACTTTCCCAAAATACAGACAGCTCTACTGTCCTTCACACTGGTTCATTGGAGGTCTTTTTGGTTCCTTTTAGCCCACCATAACCTGTCAAGTTACTTTAGGGCAGGGCTGCACAATTTCCAGTCACCAGATTGCCATGGCAACTCCTGAAAACCTTCTCGCAACCAGGTCATCGAGAGCCATTGCTATAAGCCTTGGTGCCCTTTGATACCACCTCCTCTCGTGCCATCACAATGGCTCCACAAAGGATACCATCTGTACAGAGTAGACTCCAGTGGCGTCCCCAGGCTCAGCTAAATCACTGAAACCAGCGGCCAACCTAGCTGGCTCATTAAGTCACAGCAGATCACAGGTGCTTTAGGTGGCTTGGAGGAGAGAGGCTACAACGTCAGGGTTGTGGAAAATGTTTGATCAGTGAGCTTGGCCGTGATGTGATCAGTGAGCTTGGCCGTGGAGGGGGGGGGAAGGAGCCTCAGACTGAAAAGGTCGCAAGCTGGAGCCCCATGTGAGGTGAGCCCGAGCTTCAAGGAGGCTGGGAATCCAACTTCCTACCAAGATAAGGGTCAAGTGATGCCCATGGATTCAGGGTATTTTACAGTAATTTACAATTATGTCCAGGGCGAAAGCTACTGTGGTGGGGAGTATCCATGCTAGATTTGATAGCTGTCCGCTATAAACATTGATGTCCCATATTGACAATGTGATTCTCCAGCCCCATAACTTAAATGACCTACCTTACCTGTGGCACATTGTACAGGCTGCTAGAGGTTGGTGTAATTTTTATTCCATAATGCCCTCCCATCACCATGTTTCTGCATCCAAGCCAGCTCCCCAAACAGAGTGAGGGCAAGTGTACCTTCCTAGGGCATAAAAAGTGACCCAAATCCTGGACAAATTTCCCACAGAGGAATAAAGTATTGCACCTTTACTCTTCTACCCTTAGGGCTAGTTCACAACACAAAGTGCACTCCAGCCTGAATTGGTGCCGGATCGCATTTCCTGGCCGGCTCCCTGCATTTAGGGGTGGGAGGGGGCGTGACGGTGCATTGAAGTCAATGGGACTGCAGCCACATGCTCGGCTGCACCCGAACGTGTGGCACAACAATGCCTGCTTTCTGGTCCGGTCAGAAAAAATGCTGCATGCACTGTGGGGGCAATCACACTGCTTGTGGTGCAAACTAGCCCTTATATTTGAGCATTTAACCTTGTCAGTTTGTGGAGGTAAGCGTCAAGTTTTGGACACAGTAGGGAAGCTCAACTATTTTTTTATGACTTCTGACTTTTATGAATCCCGGGGGGGGGGGGGAGGGACCCCCTGCTAAAAAGTACAATATTGAACGCCCACGATAGGGCGTTCAATATTGCACAGGACAGGGCATTAGCACAGGGCAGATTTGGAAGACTTCATATTTCTAGTCATTCAGCTTTAAAAAGAAAAGAAACTCCAGGCACAAAAAATACCGCTTAGAAAAAATCCTAAATAGCAGCGAAGGATATAAATCCACTTTGTGTGCGCCAAATGCTTTTGAAAACCCCGATATTACCTTGTAGAGCAGCAGTGACCACATCACTATGCTGCATATAGCCAGTGCAAGAGCAGAACTGTGGGAGGAACCCAGCAGAACTGTGGGAGGAACTACTACAGGCTGCCTGCAGAAAACTACAGGAGGGGCGGATACAAGACCAGTCACAAAGAGAGCGCAGCGCTGAAACATCATAGGAAACTGCTGCTCATATGGCAAATGCAGGAGTTATTACATGCTGGCTTGCAGCACAGATCTGGAGGAAACACACTAAGGACACCAAGCATCAAGGAAAAATGCACAAGGGTTTTACATTTAGACATTTGTCTAGCCCGAAACTCAGCTTTAGAAAAACTGCAACCAAACATTAGAAACTGGCAAAGATTTATATCCAAAAAAGCCTTTAATTTGGAAATGCAGCGATTTCATTTTATTTAAACCCTATTTCAATCATCTGACAACCCAGAAAGTGACTGAAATCCAATTGTTGTAAGCTACCATGACTAAAAGGCAAATAGAAAACTTAAAAATTAGCAATATAACTGACAAGCGTAAGGTCAACATCAGATTTGTGTACCAGAAGAGCAGCCTTGGACAGTCTGTTACTTCTTAGCAACTAATAAAATGTAAGCCTGTAATGGACACATATCAGCTGGAGAATGGTAGACTGAATCACGCTGGGTGCTTTGGGCCAGTATTGGCAGCCTGTGCCAGTTTTTCCCTTAGGCATGCTAATATAATACATATGGCTTATATACGTATATCATCAATAGAACCTCTATAAAATGGTTATATAGCATGCAACAATCATGAGCAGAATTAAAAGTAAATAGTTGAACTTTTATCTATTTGTATAATTATACAAACAATGCTTTTTATTGGAAAAAATAAACAACGACCAACTTAAAACCAAGGATGTCATGGCAAATGAGCCATTATTTGGTGACAAATACCAATAGGTTCACACGGGGAGACAAGGCCCCCACCTGCTCAGCTAAAACGTATTAATGGATGATCATGCTTGTGCAGGCTGCGATGTTTTGCGCTGCAGCAAATTTAAACAGCATATTGCATTTCGCAAGCTATATAAAAAAGGTACCGTATTTGCCGGCGTATAAGACGGGGTTTGAGACCCAAAAAAAAAAAATCTGGCTCAGCGCGGTAGTAGCTGAAGGACGGAAGATGGACGTATCTTATACGACGAGTATAGCCCAAAACCTATATTTTTACACAAAAAGTGGGGGGTCGTCTTATACGCCCAGCAGTCTTATACGCTGGCAAATACGGTATTAAAATACAGAATCCCTTTTGAAATTTAAAAAAACAAAACCCTCACCAGGCAGCCACTACTCTACCACCCTCTGAAAAGCAATCCACCGCAGATCACTTTTGACAGGGGAGGTGGAGTCTGTTGCCCTTCTGAACGAGACCTAACATTTCCTGCGCTGCAGCATTGGAATGTTCCTCACTTCTATACACAGTGTACAGAACATGAGGATTTATAAGACCTTAGACTACTGCAGAGGAGAGGGAGTGGCTGAAAGTACCGGTCTAAGAGCAAGCCGGCTCAACAGTTTGGGCGAGTATAACCTTTTGTTTCTTACCACCTAAACAAAACAAGCAATTAACCCCTACAGTGCGGCAGTAGCCCTACTGCAAGGTTTAATAAACATTTTTCCTGGAGTTCTTCTTTAACTATCACAATCATACAGTTCAACTTCTAACAAATACAGATCTACTGAAGGCTTGTTGGAGTCAAATTTAAGACTGCAGACAAAGGCAATTGCACACTGCTCCAGAACACTTTACTTGGCAATATACAGGCAGATCTTTGGTAGATGCTAAATAACTGCTCATCATCAAAAAACACTCAAAGCAGACTATGCTCCTAACAGTAAGGAGAATTCCCTTTTTCATTCCAACTTTCATTTGAGAACAGACAAAAAAAAAAAAAAAAATGAATGTTAGGGCTTACATCTTCCAGCATGCAAGACAGTTTCTACCAACGAATCAATTCCAAGTTGTACATTAAAAAACAGCCCACCTTTTAGGGCTCGTTCACCCCAAGTGCAGAGCAGTTAGAGAACGCATCAAAACTGCATACAATGTATTCCAATGGTATTTTGGGCTCTAGTTCAAACCGCAGCGTTCAGTTCCAGAGCATGCCCCATTTTTCTGCTCTGGACTGCACCAAAATGCATGCAAATGTCCTGGAACGCACTGAAAGCCCATTTGATGCTAAAAAAAAATATTTCCTTTAAAAAAAAAAAAAAAAAAAACACGGCCCTGAACGCAGCAAAAAACACTGCACTGCACGTGCAGAAACTCATGCAGATCTGGTCCAGATTTGGTGTGAACAAGCCCTTAGGCTTGTGTTACAGAATAGCCTTTTACTACCAACATTAGCTCTGTGTGTGTTCAGGGTCACAGAGTATATTACTTAATACCACTTATTTCAGAACTCCATTAAAAAAACAACAAGTATGACACTGGAAGAGCTTTGTGTGGACATCATAAAAGAGATCTATGACCAGACAGTCATTTTCACTACTGTCACAGAAGGCAAATGGGTTTCTACATACAAATGTCATTGGCATACGGCCTAGAATTCCATTTCAAGATATGCATCCCTGTGTGAGGTGCTCCATTTCCCTACATGGACATCTCTCTACAGATTCTATGGCAAAGTCTATACAATCCTAAACATAAAAGGTATTAGCAACACACGCCACATACATCATCAGCAACTGAACATGAGTGCTGGAGACATTTCATAAATTGTAGTGATGTCTGCTCTTAAAAGCAATCTGACATTTATAGACATATTAAAGCTTCAAGTATGCATAATGCTGAGCTTCAAGCAATACATTTATCAATGCAAAGTGTACACGGGGATCAGAGTACTGGATCAACAGTCAGTCCTAAATATAAGCATTGAAGTTAAAATGTTAAATCTAAAAAAGGGAAGACATGCAATTTTACTAACAAGAAGCACTGAAGCCACTTGTATCGCTGGGTCATGCACTCAGATGACGCAGCTTATTACCACTTAAAAAAAGCTCTTACTAACAAGCCTTGTTAAGTGCAATGTCTACCTTTCAGATGATTACAAAAGTGAAATCTCACCTGCAACTTCAACAATGTCCCCAGGAACAAGATCTCTGGCTTTAATCCGCTGGACACTTTTCCTGTCCTGTCGGTACACCTTCCCCATTTCAGGCTCATATTCCTTGAGTGCTTCAATGGCATTTTCAGCATTTCTTTCCTGAAAGAAGACAGCAGGCTTCCGTCAAGCATGTTAAAATGAACATGTTCTGTCAAAGGCATCTAAACCAGTGGTGCCCAAAATATAGTGTTCAAGTGAGGCAATGGACATTACAAAATGACTACCCATAATATTCAGTGTATGTGATACTACAGAGACTGGACATGCAGTGGTGCCTGAAATCTGGGAACACATACTAAGTATATCCCACGTGTCATCTAGAAATCACTGCCATTACAGTCCCTTTCAATGTTCCCACACTTGTATACATTTCCCATCTCTTCACTCCCCTACTCCTTCGTTTGTCCAACAAAAGTAAAAATTGCAGCTTGTACAGACCTAATACCTCTCTCCCTTCCCCTATGTGACAGCGCTGGGTGACTGAATGGCCAAATGTAAAGATCCAGTGATGTCACATGGGAGGAACAAGAGAGTGTCCCATTTTGCCACATACCTGGAAGAAATGGGTATCTTCAAACAGAAGGGCAGGGAATCAAAAGGGAGAGTAAGTATGCGCTACTGATGGCCAAAAATAATGTAAAAAAAAAAAAAAAAAAGTCAAGGCCCTGCATACAGATTGGGTTAAAGAACCAGGGTGCTCCTCATGCACCAATATTACGACAAGCAAAAAGGTACCTGCACTTTATGTAATGATAGTTATAAATGTTTGTGGGGGGGTAGGGGCAGGGAGAGGGTTCTTCAATTTAAACTGCATCAAGGCTATGTGACTAAACGTACAACATTCTGACACTGAGTCCAACTACAATAAGATAAATCAGAATATTGTGTTTTCCTTCCCAGTGCAAATGATTCTAGCAAAATACAGGTGAAACTCGATTAGAATATCGTGCAAAAGTTAATTTATTTCACTCATGCAACTTAAAAGGTGAAACTAATATATGAGATAGACTCATTACATGCAAAGCAAGATAGTTCAAGCCGTGATTTGTCATAATTGTGATGATTATGGCTTACAGCTCATGAAAACCCCAAAATCCACAATCTCAGAAAATTAGAATATTACATGCAATCAATAAAAAAAGGATTGTACATAGAATAATATCTTTAGTTTCACCTTTTAAGTTGCATTAGTGAAATAAATGAACTTTTGCACGATATTTTAATTATTCGAGTTTCAAAAAAGCAGAAACCCATTAAAATACAGCTTTTTAAAAATGTTTTTATATGGTGCAGTGCTGTGTTCTTCATTCTGAATGTTGCCCCAATGCACCTGCACTGAAGTATACTGGGACACTACCGTGCGTTGTGGTGAGCTTCATTTAAAAAAAAACAAAAAACACTGCAGGTACATTCTCTTGTCCATGTTTTTTTTTTTTTTTTAAATGTACTTAATTTATGTGCAATATTTTTTTGACAATCTTTACCAGAGGGTAATGGGGGGAGGGGGGTAACATGCTACAAGAACACTATTAAAAAATGTTTTTTTTAAATCAGGAGGGAAGAAAACTGCAAGGAGGCAAGATACAAGGGTTTTATAACATGGGTGATTGCAAAACACTTCAGTTACAGGAAGTTACATCATTTGATGAACATATAAGATCTGCTGAAAGGAGCTACCACTTGAACACTACATTTTGAGAAGCACGTTTTAGCTTTACAAAACTAAAGTGAAACCTTAACCCCTTCATGACTGAGGCCTTTTTTTCATTTTTTGTACCCATGTTATATTCCACATTTTAGGCCTGAAAATTACTTAAAACCCCCCCAACATTATATATTTTCTGAATGCCAAGACCCTATAGAATAAAATGGTGGTAGTTGCAAATTTTTATGCTGCGCAATATTAGCGCAACTCCTTATTAAACCCCAATATTTAGTGAAAAAATTAAATGCCCCAAAACACAACAAAATACCCATTTTTTTTAATGAAATATAAAAGATGAGGATGCAACGAGTAAAACGATACCCAACATGCCCAGGTTACAAATTGCGTGCATCCGTAAAACCCCAGTACCCCAGAAAGTCCATAGAAGACGCTTTAAAAGCCCCCACAGGTCATCAATTTAGAGATACCCCACAATACTGGCCCTAGAATTATTGCTTTCCCTCCGGCGTGCGCGGCGATACCCAACATGTGTAGCGCGTTCGTCGTTTTCATACGTAGGCGCACCCGACGCGTGTTTACGTGGCGACGCGCGTGCTCGCGGGGGAGTGGTACTTTTAAAAAATTTTTTTTATTATTATTAGATTTATTTTATTTCATTTTAATTTTAAAAACTGTTTTTTTTTTTTTTTTAATTTACTTTGACTGCTATCACATGGGGGGGCTTGCAAGCCCCCCCATGTAATAGCAGATGGTGGTGACAGGTCCTCTTTAAGGTGATGCTGGGGGTCCAAAAGACCCCCAGTGTCACCTTTACACTGGAAATAAGCTATTGAAGTGCAGATCGCACTTCAATAGCTTATAGCTGGGCTGCAGGAGCCCAGAACTGACAGCCCAGGGACCGGAAGTGATGCAATCTGCATCGCTCCCGGTCCCATAGAACGGGGAGGGGATCGATGAACGGAAGTTCGTCGACCTCCTCCCCAGCTCCCCGCGGACACCAAGATCGCCGGTCCCGGGCCCGTAGGAGGGGCAACGGAGCCCGGGAAGCACGGCGGGGGTGTCCGGCGGGGGGGCGGCCCCTTCTTCGGGACGCAGAAGCGATTTGGCGACAGGTAAGTCGCCAGGATCGCTTCTGTTGTAAAGCCGACAGTCGGCTCTACAAGTTTAAACAGAGTCCCGGCGGCAAAAGTCACCGGGAGTCGGTTTAAACAGCCCCGATGCTGGCGACGTACACTGTACGTCGTCAGTCACGAAGGGGTTAAAGATAGAAAAATGAAAGCTGCTGCTACGGAGTTGTTTATAGATTTACATGCTACACAGGCTGCCATTATGTGTTCCACCTAGAAAGCCCCTAACTTAGAACAAGCATGCAGTCAGCGAAATCTTAATTCTCATCCTGCATGCTTGTCCAATAAAGTGACTCATTCACCCAAAAGCAAGTCTTGAGATGGTTGCCTTGGAACCTAAATCCAAAGCAATACAACAATAGGCTTAAGCATTTGAAATAAAGGTGAGGTTGGATGTATAATTTAAGTTCACCTTCACAAAAATGCTGTGATAGATATTAAACGTTCAAGTACAAGTCATTACTAAATGCTACACTATAATCTACAGCTGCAGTATACCTTTATTGGCATAATGTTTTTCATAGCTGATATTGTGAGACTGTACATATTTAGACCAGCTCTCCACAGGTAAATAAAAAATACCCTGTATATCTTAGACCCCATTCACACTGAGCGACATGGATTTTGCGCTTTTCCCCGCAATTTCGTGCTGAACGGCTTTGAGCTACATTGAGCGACAGTGCACATTTTATCACGCTACATAGCACGTTTTTTGGGCGGGACTTCGTCGCTGCTACATTGGGCTGTAACCAATCAACAGCGATCTTGATGCGACATCATTCTTTCCTTACATTCTGCAGTGCAAAAAAGTGACCCTTCTGTGGTGCGATATCGCCGGTAATGTGCAATTTTGCACAACACCATAGAGTCTATTGGAGCCGAATCACGCAACATCTGCGGGGTGGAAAAAAGGGTCATGTACGAGCTACAGGCGACATTGAGCTGCGAGATGTGAACAGCTCCATTAGACAAGCTACATAGAGTGATATCTCACGGAAATATGCACGAATGTCTGCTATCAGCACAATAGTCAGAATACACCTCAGTTGTTAAGTGACATCTGGGTCTTCCTCTGTAGCAG
>NW_017307452.1:648551-653153 GCF_000935625.1 Nanorana parkeri | reverse complement strand
AATTGTCTGTTGCTCCAAAGATCACTGAAGGCACAGAGAATGGAGGGGGGAATCTCTACGGAGAGCAGTGAGTCAGTCAGTCACCACTCTCCACTGAAAGATCATGAGCAATCACATGATCGCTCAGTTCTTGGTATGGAGCCAGCAACAGCTCGAACCTGCAGAAAGACTATATTTTACTCTCCTCTCACATCTCCATTAGGGCAGGTTCTCACTATGTCCGCTCAGGTGGTGTGGGGTTAAAAAAAAGTACGGCATGCGGTACAACCGCATCGCACTGAGGTGAGCCCATAGAACTGAATGAAATGTCACTTCTCATGCAACACACACATCGGCACTGTTCAGAGAAACGCACACCAGCAGCCATGCAGTTGAGCGCAGCTGCTGCTGTGAGCGTACCCTTAAAGTGAAGGGCCTTTGGCACCCAATAACAGGCAAAGAAAGGTACAGATTACCAAGTATGTGGTATAAAAAAATATATATATGAATACATAAGCTTTTTAATTGAGTGCTTTTTTTTGGGGACTAAAATCTTCTAGCCATTGTAAATATATACTTAATAGGTTTATTCCTATGATAGGAAGTAAGAACAGGCTTAGAAAGTTCATGCCATACCACATTTGCTTACCTGCCACACACCCACAATGGCGTTTGCTACTAAAATAAGTAAAATTACAAAAGGTTCTACAAAGGCTGTGATTGTTTCTTCACCTTCCTCAAACCATGCCAACACCTGAAATAAAGACAGAGAAGAAGATAAGCAGAAATCCAGAGCACAGCAGACACACAAGCTTTTCAGGCTTTGGCATTTGTTGGCACTGTTTAAACTATGAGAAATTTATGACACTGCTAGTGCCCCTTTTGTTCTGCATTAGATCTTCAGATCTTACAAGTAGGATCCAACATTTACAGGAGGTGAAATCATTAACGTAATATTTTTATACAGAGCAGAGCTGTCAGAGGGCACCGAACAATCAGGGAAATCTCATTACAAATCAGTTGGAACACATTAGGAGTAAACAACTATACTATGCTTACACAAGACTACCAGGCTTTTTACCACTTACATTATATATGCAATTCAACAACTGTTTAACTAGAGGAACAAGACATTTCGAAAAAGACAACAAAAAAAACAACCCACATTTAGTGTAGCAATCACAGCATAATTCCAGTTTGGTTTTTAATTATTGAACAGAATGGGGAAGAGTTAGAACTCCTACCAAGTTATTATTGCTGTGAATCTATTAAGGAAACTTCCCTCATCTATTCCTTCAACATCAGAGATAGAGAGATATTTCTCCTCAACTTCCTGTCCCTTTGACTGGGACAGAAAACAAGAGGGGCGGAGATCAATGAAAAGCAAACATATTCCCTGAGTTGGACTTTGATATAACATGGTGATGCATGACAGACCATGGATGTGTTTTTTTTGTAACTTCCCAGCAGACAAAATAAACCTACTTTCTTTTATTTGTAAAGTGACATGAAAAATGCTTTTTGTTGTTTGCTACATACACAGTATGTAACAGTTCACATCTGGTTATACGATCTCTATAAACATGGATAAAGCCTTCCGAGTAGAATCGTCTAAAGGATATACATGCATACATACTCAGGGTAGTTGGTTTGTTTCTTACCCTGTGCATACTTTTTTTTGCACTTACAATAATTATTCTTATGCCACTGCATTAACCATGTCTATAGACTATACTATTTCTCCATTCAGTTACCACTAGATTAATCCACATTCAACAGCAGTGTATGTATGTAAATTAACCCATAAAAAAGCACACCTAAACTGGACAATCTAGCAGATTAGACAATTACAAATCTAAAACTATTACAAGAAAGTTCCTTGTTTACAGATGTAAAAGTCAATTTTGTTGTAACCAGAGTTTAAAATCTCATGTACATTTTATGAATTGATCAGGAGGCAGTTCCATCCACTTACAATCACAAGAGGAAAGGCATTACGGAGCATTAGAGACGCTCAATATGTTATATTTTTGAGGAGACAAATAAGTGATACAATGTGCTATAATATCCATATGAAAGCACACCATGAACATAAGGATTTCTGACTCCACCTCTACATTTAAACGCTGCCATTGACTCGGGAATGTGGCATTTTTGAACACACAGAATTTGTAAAAGCAGGGTAAAAAAACAACAACTTAGGTTTAAGGACATTGTACATTGTATCAGATGTTACCTCCTAACAGCACATTAGGTTTGTGCAATACTCATTTCCTAGATAGAACTTTATTTTAGGCATTGATCCCAGACAAACAATTCCGGCGTAGACCTACTTTATCTTATCCTATTAAAAAAACCGGACCACCGGTGACCTAGCAGCCAATGACGTCAGGCAGGGCCGGCTGCTACAAGCACAAGTGATCTGGGCAGCTGTAGTGCAAAAAAAAGGTCCCTTTAACAAAATGCACTGAGCGAAGTCCAATATCGAGGATCAAAAACCACAAAACATGACGATCCTGTGTTAGTACAAGGTTAGCTCTGCTACACTATTAAAGTAGAGGTGCACCGAAATGGAAATTTTAAAAACCGAAATAAAATTAAAAATGGTCAGGCCAAAACCGAAAGTTTATTTTAATTTCTTCAATTTTTTAAATATTTTTTTTATAAACTTTAATTTTTGTATATTTATTTTTAATTAATTTTGTATTAAATATTTTGTTTACTTTATTTTTAGGGGCTTCGGGGAATATTAGAGGTCTAAACAGACATCTGATATTTCCCTTTTAAAATAGAAAAAAAGAGATTGTGAACACAGAGTCCTCAATCTCTTTTTCTGTATCCCCTGTTATCAGTGAACAGGAATCCTCTATACTGAGTGAGTGTTCCTGTTCATTCATAACATGAGGACAGAGTATGCTTACTACAACCGCAATCTTGAATGAACAGGAGGTGATGTAGATCTCTTATTCATAATTGAGGATACAGTAAACATACCATGCCCTCAATTATCCACAAACACTCAGCGACCACTGATCACTGAGTGTTTGTACCTCGCTCTCCTCTCTGACACGCCGTCACAGGAGGCTGGGCGGTGCAGGGAGGAGAGCTCAGCCTCCTGTGACAGCGTTGGCTGTCTCCGCCCACACACCGCTCTGCCGGACTGTGATAGGAGGCTGAGCGGTGTGGGAGGAGAGACGCCGGCCGCTCACAGCGCTCTCCACCTGCAGTGCTCGGCCGGCTATCACACTTTCTTTCCTCCCCGCAGGGACACAGAGCAACGCCCAGCGGGGACGAAAGAAACCAGGGATGAGCCGCTGTATCAGCAGGAAAATGGCACTTTCGGCATTTAGCCAAAAGTGCCATTTTCGCCCGATATGTTTCGGCGGCCTGGTACTGATTAGGGCTGGTACTGATTAAGATTTTCGTGTTCGATTAATCAAATTTTTTTTTATTCGATTAATTATAACGCACATACAGATCCAACTACATTGGCCTATATACATACAGCACAGCAATGAAGTAATAAAATGAACTAGGATCACACTAATCCAGCACGTTATTAATCTCACGTGCCCCACTCAATATGGCCGCCGCTTGAGTGGGGCAACTCAGAATAACGTGCTGGATTAGTGTGATCCTAGATAATTTTATTACTTCATTGCTGTCCTGTATTTGTATAGCTCAATGCCTTGGCTGGCGCTCGTGCAGAAAGTTTCTTGGGCAAACTCACCGGCCCAAGTGGCTCCGTCGGCTAACGAAGGCAAGGGGGGAGGAGTCCGGTGACATCACGGACATAGACAAGTTTAATGATTAATCGAGAAATTAATTGTTAATTTCCACAGCCCTACTATTAATATCTCTTTATTTACCTTAACAGCTACACAGGTTGCAAGGAATCAACCCAAAGTGTTTGCAGGCAAGCAAATAACACAACAAAAGTTTCCATCTTACATAAGTGCTTGCAAAACATAAGTAATTAAAGCTGGCCATACACTTTAAAAGAAAATAAAAAAAATTATTGTTCAGTGGGTGGCCCTGTCAGTAGCCTCCCGTCTGACATCTTTCAATCAGAAAATCAAAGAAGCTCGGCGGAAAATTCTTACCCCAACAGTGACTGCAGTTAATCAGCTGCGTTCACTGTTCGGATATTTTGACAGTGGCACACCTGCCAGTCTGCATAAAATACTGGTAGTGGGAGATTCACGCATCCATGCAGTTTAGTATGGATGGAGGAATCTGGTTGATTTCTTTCAGTGATTCACAAGACATTTTTGGTGAAACCTAGGGTAAATACAGGGCACTGAGAATCAAACAACTGACCTGGGGAGACTACCATTTCTATTACATGGAGACCTACTGAAATGGAAGGAGTTTGGCGCACTTCCTTTCATCCTTGTCGATACAGCCATGTAAAACTATACCGCTTTGAAACATATGGTATATTGGGTGAAGGAGGGTTCTTAAAAGAGTGAGATCATTCAGTTCTGACTGATCAGATCCTGATAACCCACCCGGAATTTAGCCAACTTTGAGGATATAAAACGCTGTGTAAGCCTATATTCCAAACCAAAGCAAGAGTACTGCAAAATAATGTTTGCCTAGAGGAGCCCAAAATGCCCCCCC
>NW_017307452.1:630183-648428 GCF_000935625.1 Nanorana parkeri | reverse complement strand
CCCCCCCCCCGAGTCAGCTTTCCAATTAAAAACAGAAATTACACTTTCTGTAACTGCTATACTTATGTCTGGAGCATTCATTAAAACAAACTTTCTCTGTACATAGTACAATCATGGAGAAAAAGCAAAACATTTCTAACAAATTTAGGAATATACAAAATTACGGTAAATGAAGGCCAAAAATAACAAAAATGTCAGCTACTAAATTTGGTCAACAAATCATCTGTCCTGCCACCGAGTGCCATTCAGCTTCGAGCATGAAACATTTGGCCAGCAGGAAAATGAATCAAATATTTGAAAACAAACCGTGACCAACATTTTCAGGGAAGAAAAAAAAACAAAACAGGATTTCTAGAATATGCTGGGAAAATGTCATTTTTAAATGATCTGATTGCAACTTTCTCTCATCATTGCATAACTAATAACAGCTTTTAGGATTGTATTTTGTTTGAAATATACTTACAAATGATATACAGGCAGCAAGTAGCAATATTCTAACTAATAAGTCTTCAAACTGTTCAATCACCAACTCCCATAATGTTTTCCCTAGGGAGAAAGACAAAACACTTGTCACCATGACTTAGATGCAACACAGAAGCACAAATAAAACATAGCTAAACTGCATGAAACCCATACCTTCCTCTGCAGGTAGTTCTGTTCCACAAATGGTTCCAGGAGCACAGCATAGAAAAAAAAGGGAAAAAAAACAAACAATATTCAAATTAAAATTAAATCAGTTATGTAAATAAGCAAAATCCCAACTGGTCCACGATAGGCATGTCTACTTGCCTGCGCTTCTCCAGGCACCAACTATATGGCCTCAGACAGTAATATAACACATTAACATAGTAGGTTTCTAATTAGGGCGGCAGCTAATTATAATCGGGCAACTAATCGATTATTTTCATAATCGATTAGCTGCCCGATTATTTTTTTCAACTAATCGATTGGTTCCATTAAAAAAAAAAAAAAAAAAATCTCTTAAGGTGCCCATACACCGTACGAATATCGGATGATTTTCGTATACGATCAAGTCTTCGTCCGATATTCATAAGGTTGACGGGCGGTGTACAACTGCAAATACTGTGCAATCGATCGACTTGACTAACCAGCAGGTTAGAAAACTTCGGTCGATCGTCTGATTTTTGCAAGGTTGGTGTTTTGGCGTTTCCTTACGTCAAAATTCGTACAATTTACACTGCACATGAGCAGACGAGAATACGTGCGGTTGATTACCGCAATTAGTCCAGGTGCTTTCTTCTAATTACCGCTGATCCAACCTTCCGATAACCGGGGCAGAATGGGGCCGCTGTACGAAAACCGTACGATGGATCGATCGGACGAAAAGTGTCGTTCGATGATCGCAAGGTGAATGGACAGCCTAACCCCTAATGAGAATAGTTGCTAACTATTCGCAATCGATTATTACCAATTTAATTGATTCATTGTTGCAGCCATATTGCTAATCCCACCGTGTTATGTAGTTTTTGAAGATTTTCTGTTAATTTTAGGTACTTGCAGCAGCTTTATTTAAAAACCACCAATGTGTGTACTTGCAGCATTTACACAACAATGAATGACAATCTCAGTACAATCTGAAAGGAGAACTTGGGAAAGTGGAATTACCCCCTCCAATCTGGTCTGCTCTCCTTACCTTTGTCCGTAAACTCCTTCCACCCCCTCCAGTGCACTACCTGTATACAGCAGCTCGTCCTGAGCTCTCTATTTTAAATTCCTTTCTTAGCAAGAAGCGCTTCTCATTGGACACTGACCAATGAGAGCTCACCATTTGCAAGCAAAATGTACAATACAGAGCACAGGGTACGTTGCACTGTACGGAGTATGGGAATTACACTGGCGGAGGGGGGGAAGGAGCATTTGGTCAATGGTAAAAATCAGGGGAAGAGAGGGGAGCAGATTTGAGGGGGTAATTCCATTTTCCAAAACCCACCTGGGAACGTGGAATTTGACCAGTAGAATTTCATTTAAAAAAAAAAATAAAATAATTTGTAATGCTTGATTTTCTAGTTAATAGGGTCAAATCAACTATACATTTTGACAACAGTAATGGGAATAAAAAATTTTGTTTTAAAAAGGAGCAGAACGTAAAAAAAATTTTCTTGAACAAAATAAATTCTAACAGTGAATGTGGTTTTCATTCAAGAAACTTCATTCATTCCAAAATCGAACGCTAAAAGAAATCGACATGGCATTTTCGAATGTTCCGACGAGACTTTTAGTAGGAACGTTTGTTCAAAAATCCACCGGTGTATGGCCAGCTTAAATCTCAAACAATGCCATGAAAACAGTCTTATCACACAGACCCAACCGGTCAGGAGGTTTATCACAATAACGACAGTTAGCATAAAGCTGGCCATACATTATGCAAATTTTGGCCGGTTCTTGCAGAACCGGCCAAAATTCATGCAGTGGGTACCGCTGTCGGCACCATTTTGCCTGACATCCCTCTATCAGCTGTTTGAAGGAGCCGGTCAGAAAATCTTTCAATGAACAGAACCAATGAGCTGCCGGCTCCGTTTGGGTATTCTTGATCAATGCGCTTGTAGCATTGATGGAGGAATCTGTTCTATTTTTGCCCGTTCAGCTGTGTATGGCCAGCTTAAGACTGAGGTGCCTTTCATCAGCCCTGCAACTACATGTCCATGCATTCACATATACCCCAAATAGATCAAGCAGACATCACTTTCAATAATACAAAAAAAAAAAAAAAAGCCCATAAATTTACAACATACACACTAATGAATCTGTTTTTTAACAAAAAACACATCACAGTACACCTGCAGGCATACAAACAGCTTTTGGCTACAGCAGATAGTATACCAAATACACTATAAAATATGGTAATCCCTAAACCATTACGCAAACAAGAGCTCTAGTCTGTAATAACTAAAAAAAAACTATTTGTTGTGCTGGTGTAAAAGCACCTACACTTGATGATCCAGTGCTCTTTTCCCAGCCGATTCTACATTTACCTCCTACATAATGAGGAGGCAGGATGTTGTGCAACTATTGAGAAAGGCATAAGGACTAAAGCCAAGATCAGCAATCGGCAGATGTCAGGGAAGTGGTGAAACCAGTTCTGGTACTTGATCTCACACACACACGAGGTTGCATCCAGGCAGCCATCTTCTGTTAATGTTATACCAGACTCCCATTGAGATGCCGGGATAGGCCCGTACAGGAAGTGCTCCCACCCTTCTCTGGAAGGATTCAAAGACAAACGCCACATCGGATCACTCATTCACAAATGAAGATGTGGGCTCTTTTAATGGGTCACCTGGCTACGCCACAAACAGCTGCTAATTGTACACGCCAGGGGTGCTGGCCCTTGGGCAGCAAGGAGCTCATAGAGATGTCCTCTCTATCTGGTGTATGGACTACCTGCAATCCAGAACTGCCTACTCAAACACTGACCTTACACAGGACAATCTTCTATAGATTTACCAATACTATAATATGTGACCCGACCTAAACTAGCCGATCTATAACTAATCAGATAGGCCCTTGCACTACATAGCTGCTTGTTTAAGGGTTGCCATATTTGTTACAATCTCACCATACAATCTCCTTTAGATTTACCAAAACTATAATAATATCTGTCCCTACCTATACTAGCCGATCAATCTGTGACTGAGCAGACAGGCCCTTACACTATATAGTTGCTGGTAGATTTAAGGGTCACCATAGACCTTATAACCTGATTATACAATCTCCTTTAGATTTAGCAACGTTATAGTGTGCCCCTACCTTACCTAGCCGATCGATCTGTGACTAATCAGACAGGCCCTTACACTATATAGTTGCTGGTAGATTTCAGGGCCACCGCAGACGTTACAATCTGAATATACAATCTCCTTTAGATTTAGCAACGTTATAGTGTATCCCTAGCTTACCTAGCCGATCAATCTGTGACTGATCAGACAGGCCCTTACACTACAGGTGGGTCACCATATAGGTTACAAGCTGACCATACAATCTTTAGACTTACAAAGACTATGTAATATGCAGATCTACCCAACCTATCCAATCAATCTGTATTCAGCCAAGCAGACCATTGTAATACATGGATGCAAAGAAGATTGCACAATCATATTGTAACCCGTGTAGAAAGATTTTAGCCAATAACAGGAGGACAATGGCCAATCTGCGCCCCTGCAGGTAGCCCATCACCCCTGCACCTGATCCTCTCCCCTTCATTGGTACCCCTCCAATGTACAGCCAAGTGATGGAGAGGGCCCAGGTGGCCGGGGCTCACGTACCGTTAGGGCCCCATCTTTCCTTCAGCTTCTTGACCTGCTCCAGGCCCAGCCCCGTGCTCTCATTGACGTTGAAATGCACCAGCACCTCCTCCACCGTCTTGGTGTGTGCGTTCTCCATTGCCGGATCTGCGCCCCCCTCTCCTCTCCGTGCTGCTGCTGTGTCCGGCTAGTGATCGCTCCACACACACAATAGGCCTGTGTCCTCACAGCCCTCTGCCCATACGAGCCCCCCCACCCCGGGCACTGCTGTATCTGGGATGACACAGACGTGGAGCCTCCGCTTCTTCTTCTACAGATGCCGCCCGGGATTCATGCACAGCTGGCGAGGATGGAACCGTTTTCCGCCAATGGGCTGGCTGCGGCGTTCCAGAGGGTTCTACGCTGCCCGGACCGTATGCACCTCAGCGCCCAGGAGTGACTGCGGCTCCCACACAACACATACACCCGTGCACGTCGGCCGGTCGGTGTGTTGCTTCCTCTATGAGTCGCGGCCTCCCTTTGGTTCCTTAAAAGCCGTCGCACCGGGCCGTCTCCTCCCGCGCAGCTCCTGATTCTAGTGTGGCAGTGGGACACAGCCGCTATAGCATTTTATTCCGAGGCTGCCCCAGACTCACGGTCGCTGCATGTGGACGACTCTGATTGGTGGGAATTCGCGTCACCAGGCCACGCCCCTTCTCCCCGGCAGGATCCAGGATCACGGTGACGTAGCGCGAAATGTCCCAGTGGGGGAGCTAGGCCTACGCTCAGCTGAGGTGGGAGGGGCGTGGCTTAGGGTCTATGTGTGAGAGCGTCTTATGGCACAGGTCTGCAGCCTGGCTGCTATCACCCGGCTCGAACTGCAGTGCAATTATAGCAGAGTGCCTCAGTGTTACACTACACTGGAACAATGTCCTCCCACTCCACTAACGTGTATCTAACCCACAAACTTTTTTTTTTGTGGCGAGGGTTTACATTTCTTGTCAGTTTTTTTATTTTGTATTCATTTTTCAATCATAGGACAGCATGAACAACAAAAGCAAAAACTGAGTTGTACGATAACATGACCAGTATTCAATTAGGTACATACCAGATTTGTGTCACTTATGTACAAAGTAACGGTAGACCTGTGCACTCCAGCTGTTGTGGAACTACAGATCCCATAAGCAGGGGTGGGCAAGCTGGCCCTCCAGCTGTTGTGGAACTACAAATCCCATGAGGCATTGAAAGATTCTCACACCTACAGACATGACTCCTCAAACAGATGCATCATGGGATTTGTAGTCTCACCACAGCTGGAGGGCCACGCCTGCTATAGGGCATTGCAAGCCTCTGACATCCACTGGCATGACTTGCAGTGGCAGGATGGAATTTGTATCAAAGTTGCCTTTGCCTGGTAAAGGTTATTGTGGTGCAGAGTTTAACGAGTCTATGTTATGTTTTAATGGAATGTGGCCTGCAAGGGCTGACTCTATTTTTGGTCAGGGGAAGAAGAGGGAGGAAGAATGTGGGGTCTCCGCCCCAACCTCATCTTAAAATTTCACATTAACCGTCCTCTCCGCTCTTCCCAAGACTAATCAGACAGGCCCTTTTTTGCTTACTCATCAACTCCTCCAATGATCACATCCAGGACTTCTCTAGAGTCTCTCCCATCCTCTGGAACTCTACCCCAATGCCAGTTATTTCCTACTTTGTTTGCCTTTAGGCGATTTCTGAAAACTCATTTCTTCAGGGAAGCCTATCCCTCCTCAAACTACCCACTGAACTATCACTTTCTAAAACAACTCATTCCCACACAGCTACCACCTCTTGTATCACTTGCCCTTCTGTTAGATTGTAAATTCTCACTGACAGGGTCCTCCTTACCATCTTGTCTTGATTTGTATTGTAACTTCAATGTCTTCTGTATATTGTAAAGCGCTGCGCAAACTGTTGGTGCTATCAATCCTGTATAATAATACATATGGGGTGAATGCCGACTTGGGGGGGGAGACAAGACAACCACTTCAAGGGTTAAGATTTGGTTTGCCCAAAGTTTTGCTTTAAGGCTGGTGACCTGTTTGTAGATGCTAAAGGCCTGTGACCGTAAAGGCAGGTATCATAGGGCATGTTCACCAAATGGACAGCATAGTCCTTTGTTCTACTTCGCATTGCCAGCAGTGCTCCAAGTCACCAGGAATATTTCATGTAGGGTTGTGAGAATTCTATAGTTTTTCTCTTAAACCACTGTAGCGACATTGCTCTGTCAGGTTTTTATCATTGTCTGGGAGATTCACTCTCTCTGTCTTGGTGAAATTCACCATTTCTGAACAGTTAAAAAATCTAAAATCTTCCGATGGGGACACTTGTTCTAAAAATACAGTGTGGCAAATAATGATTTGATCCCCTGCTGATTTTGTAGGTTTGCCCACTTACAAAGAAATGAAAGGTCTATAATTTTTATCATAGGTGTATTTGAAATGATACCGACTTATTTTAAATGATACCGAGAATATCAACCAAACATCCAGAAAGAACACATGATACAAATGTTAGAAATTGAGTTGCAGTTCAGTGAGTAAAATAAGTATTTGATCTCCAAACAAAACATGACTTAGTACTTGGTGGAGAAACCTTTGTTGGCAAGCACAGAGGTAAGACGTTTCTTGTAGTTGGTTTCCAGGTTTGCACACATCTCAGGAGGGATTTTGGTCCACTCTTCTTTACAGATCTTCTCTAAATCCTTAAGGTTTCTTGGCTGTCGCTTGGCAGCTCGAAGTTTCAGCTCCCTCCACAAATTTAAGGTCTGGAGACTGGCTAGGTCACTCCATGACCTTAATGTGCTTCTTCTTGAAGCCACTGCTTTGTTGCCTTGGCGGTATGTTTTGGGTCATTGTCATGCTGAAAGAACCATCCATGACCCATCTGGCTGAGGGAAGGAGGTTTTCATCCAAGATTTTACAATGCATGGCCCTGCCATTGGCCCCTCAATGCGGCAATTAAGTCGGCCTGTACCTTTAGCAGAGAAACAGCCCCAAAGCATAATGTTTCCACCTCCGTGCTTGACTGTAGGAATGGTGTTCTTGGGGTCATAGTCAGCATTTTTCTTCCTCCAAACACAGCGAGTGGAGTTCATGCCAAAGAGCTAAATTTTGGTCTCATCTGACCGCAGCACTTTCTCCCGATACTTCTCTGAATCATTTAGAATTTTAGATGTTCATTGGAAATCTTCAGACGTCCCTGTACATGTGCCTTCTTAAGGATCTCAATCCATGGCGGTGTATTGTGTTACCAATAGTTTGTTTGGTGACTGTGGTCCCAACTACCTTGAGAGCATTCCTAAGCTCCTCCCGTGTAGTTCTGGGCTGATCCCTCACTTTTCTCATGATCATCCTTACTCCATGAGGCGAAATCTTGTATGGAGCTCCAGACCGAGGGCGATTGATGCTTATTTTGTATTATTTCCATCTGTGAATAAATAATACGTTTTGTAGCCCATTCCAGCCTTGTACAAGTCTACAATCTTGTCCCTAACGTCCTTTGACAGCTCTTTGGTCTTGCCCATGGTGGTGAGGTTTGAATGGAAGAAAGAGATCCGGTGGACAGGTGTCTTTTATATACGTAACGAGTTGCTGTTAGGAGCACCTTCTTAAAGTGACAGGACCAATCTGTGTACCACATAGCCAGTCTGTGGGAGGAACAGGAATTATTGTTGGTTGGTAGGGGATCAAATACTTATTTTACTCACTGAACTGCAACTCAATTTATAACATTTGTATCATGTGTTTTTTCTGGATTTGTGGTTTCTATTCTGTCTCTATCATTTAAAATACATCTATGATAAAAAATTATAGACCTTTCATTTCTTTGTAAGTGGGCAAACCTACAAAATCTGCAGGGGATCAAATCATTATTTTCCATACTGTAAGTAAGTGGGGATTTTACATTACATTTTACAGTACAGTACATTGAGCTGCTTTTATCTGTATAGACAAACACAGGTTCAACGCAAGGGTACATGGAAAAAAACTGTCCTGCATGTGCCACATTCACACCATAATGCTGCATTGCGTAAATTGCAGGATACCAGCATTTTTATACATGGCAGCACACAGCACCGCAACACACTGTGGGTTGAATGGAGTGTCATGCTGTGACATTTCAATAAAGGCAAAAAAGAAAATAATAATAATAAATGTAAATTAAAGAAAAAAGTAAACTGTGCAATGCTTTAAAGTTTAAACAATGCATCTCACTGCCCCTACATAATGCACGCTAGAGCACACGTGTCATTGTATTTAGAGTTACGTGAGCTAGCCCTCATCATTGTGTGTGCAAAACAGGATGTAAATGGAGATCTCACAAATGGGACACATGACAAAAAAAGAATATATGACGGGCTCTTTAAAGCAGAACTCCAGGCAAAAAAGTTCTTAACCCTTGCAGTGGGGCTACCCCTGCACTGCAAGGGTTAAGTGCTCGTTTCTGTCTAGGTGTTATACTCACCCGAAGCTTGGAGCTGGCTGGCTGCTACTCCGGTCCCTGAAGCCTGTTTCCTCCTCCGCTGCAGTGATGATATGTT
Organism: Nanorana parkeri; assembly: GCF_000935625.1. NCBI lineage: Eukaryota > Metazoa > Chordata > Amphibia > Anura > Dicroglossidae > Nanorana > Nanorana parkeri. Next base: position 639,611 of record NW_017307452.1, on the reverse strand, counting down.
CCTCAGCATCCTCACATCCTATATGTGTATAGAACGTGGTGACTCAAGGATCTGCTGCAGCAGAGGGGAAGACAGGCTCCAGGGACCAGTCTTACAACAAGCCGGCTCCGAGGATCGATTGAGTATAATTTTTTTTTTAGCACCTAGACAAAAAAGAAACACTTAACCCTTGCAGTGCGGGGGTAGCCCCACTGCAAGGGTTAAGAACATTTTTGCCCAGAGTTCTGCTTTAAATTTTCTCTACTTCATCTATCTAAAGAAAATGGTTTGTCTTTTGATATACTTTAAAGTAGGTGCCATATATATACTGTATATATAAGACAGTGTATTCCAAATGACCCCTGGCATTGGTACTATTATTGCCAGTACTGTGCCTGGCACATATGCAATTATCAGCTTTACCTTTTAGGCTGATGTTACACTTGCAATCCTGTCACTTTGCCAGCGGCACGATTGCGGAAACAGCTGCAAATATATTTACCTGTTTCCACAAGTCATCCCATTTCTTGCTGGATGACCTTATGAGTAAGCATCATTACTGTGAAACGCGTTAATGCTTTCTTGTGGATGTTATGTTGACTGTGCCTTCCATTTGGTTAATACAAGTGTGATTAAACAACAAGCACCATAAACCCATTTTCTCTTCTTTTTATGTATTTCAGGTGGCATGACTAGGCAGCCTGGGAACCGTGGGTTGCCTCTGCAATAGCTGATCTCCCCGATGGCAGTAAAATTTAAACTGATTAACCTAGCGTGTTGCCTACTTGCTGACAGAAACGCCGCAGAATGTCACTTGCATGTGAGAGAGTGACGTCTTGCTCATCCAGCCAGTGTCCATGCGACATGTGAAAACAGGTGAGTGTTTCCCTGCCCAGCCCTTTAATACATAGTGATCTATCACTGGCTCATAGGATCACAAGTCTGACATGGACCTTACTTATGTGTGAAAGATCTATGTTATTGATTAACTAGAAATATATACTTCCTGGTTGTTGTGCTGATGAAACAGCTTCGTAACTTTATAAGTCACTAACCCAAAATGAGTATGCAGATTAGGTGTTCTGACCCCGATTTTTCCGATCTGCATTCTTGTATGTCTCAAAGTATTGAGGCCAGAGACAGCCAGGCAGCAAGCATGTTTAAGATATGGCAGCCTTGGTAATGATATCACTACATTACACAACACACTACACTACTTTTCCTTTAACTGTGTCGCAGAAAAAAAGCCCTTTGACACATGGCTCAGTGACGTAAATTCTAACCAATCACATTTGTCCACATGCAGTGACCGTGAGCCTGGGGCAGCCTCAGAACCATCACCCCAGCCTTAGATCAGGGGTGGGCAACTTGTATCATCAGGGGTGATACAACAAAAGAGAACTATGGGGTAAGTGTTTTTCCCCATAGTTCTCTTAAGGGTCATGGGAGGACATATACTAACCTCCTCCTATGGCCCAAAGCTCAGTATACAGTCCGTGTACCCATCGCACTCAGAACCACTGCTCCATGAGATAAAAAGTGGGTGCAGCAGGTTTCAACGGGTGGCTTCCGTCAAAGTATAAGTAAAGGATGGACAAGCTTGCATGATGAAGGGGATCCTGCGAGACCCCGAAACGTTGTATCTTGTGTTTTGCATTTGCAACAAGTACATGAATAAATAGACGTATTGGATTTGCTTTGGAGTGCCGGTGTCCATGCTTTACCAAAGCTCAATATATCGCGAGCTACAGCTCGCGGTATACTGAGACAGACGCAGCCAGGACAGATCCCGACATTACTGTTGACATCCACCCAGCTGCGTAAGTGACAGCGAGCTCTGCTTATCTAAAGGCAGAGCCCCCCCCCCCCCGTCCGTTCCTCCGGTCAGCGCTGGAGGAGGGGAGGGGGGAATCCCTGCGGGGAGCTGTAACTGTTGAAAACAAATCAGATCAGTCAATATATTTTTATTTTTTATTAATTGGTGTATTAAAGGGGTACATTGGACTGTTCCATCAATTATCATAAGTACACTAAGTTGTGATACATATTGTTGCTTTTCTTAGCAGTATTAATTTGTGAAAGTGGAAGTTGCAGTCAGTCTTTGGAAGGACGCAGGAATGTTTGAGACTTAAGGTGGCCATACACTTTACAACCCTCGCAAGACTTTTGTCTTGTGAGGGTTGTAAAGTACTTTAAAAAAACGTACGATCTGCCTATTTTGGACAGGCAGATGGTACTTGCGATCATCGCAAACCCGCCCTCCTAAGGGGCGGGCTTCCGGTGACTGTAATGAGGGGCAGGCTTACGATGATTGCAAAAGGGCAGTGTGCACGTGCGCACACCGGCCCGTTCAGCAGTTGTTGAACATGCAGGTCACTAACTCTTACGATTCTCGGCGGGTTTTCTAGCCTGCTGGTTCGACGGAAGACATGCAACCTTACAGTAGAAACGGTTGCATGCCTTCCATACACTGCACGACTATCCTACGATCGCGGGATTTCCCGCGATTCTCTTACGAGAATCGTGCAGTGTATGGGTACCTTTACATATGCAGTGAGTGGCTGGGCAAGGCTGAGACTCAAATGTGCCATGGGCAGCTGGTCAGGGATGATCTCTGAGATCCAGGCTCTGCTATGCACTAAGTAGCTCCTGCATATGTGACCTTTGATAAACACAAGCAGTTAAAATGTATCTAAAAAATAATTTTTGGATATAGTAGGGAAAGACAGGCCCGGCGCTACCGCAAGGCAAGTCAGGCGGCCGCCTGAGGGCGCTGCAGGGTGAGGGCTGAAAAATAGGGCATTTTGACAAGTACCTGCACTTGTCAAAATGCCCGATGTTTGTTTGAAAAAAAAAAACCCATAGCGCAAACATCGGGGCATTTTGACAAGCACAAGTACTTGTCAAAATGCCCTGTTTTTACAGGGAGTCGGGGTCGGGGAGGGGGTACAAAAATGCACCTTGCCTGTGTAGGCAAGAATCCTAGCACCAGCCCTGGGGAAAGATCAGCAACCCTGCTAGGTTTGTATTGCTCTCATCGGGCAGATTTACCCTTCTCTGTTTGTTCTAGTGACTGTCATCAGTAGGACTGAAATTGGGGAAAATTCCAAGATTCTGGTTGTCATCGGAATAGAAATAGAATTGAAATCTTTCAATGGAGACACCTGTTCTATTGACAACTTTTTAAGCCTAAATTCACACCCTTGTGGCGTGTTAAGGGCCCCCCACACACCTTACGATTATCGTACGATAATCGCAGGTAATCCCGCGATCGTACGATTATCGTAAGGTGTGTGGAAGCCGTGCGACCTCTACTACTGTAAGGTCGCACGACTTTAAACTTACGGACATGTTCGAAAACCAGCCGAGCATCGTACGATGTTCGGCGGGTGTGTGGCATGTTCGTACGATAACTGCCGTACGGGCCGGTGTGCGCAAGCACACACTGCCCGTTCGGCATTGCGGTCATCGGAAGCCCGCCCCTCAGGGGGCGTGGCTTGCGATCATCGCAAGTACGATCTGCCTATGCAACATAGGCAGATCGTATGTTTTTTTAAGTACCTTACAACCATCGCAAGACAGAAGTCTTGCGATGGTTATGTATACAGCTGGTGAGCTACCTTTTACTACTGTCTCTAAACCAAGAGGTGGATAGTGTGGCTTTGGACGTTTGGACATGAGCGCTGATCCAGGTTCAACGTGGGTGTTAATCAATCAATAACTGGCACTGTCTGAACACTTCCTGCTTGTATAAGGCTGGGTTCACACCTGGGCGTTTTTCAGCGCTGATCCATTTGTATACATAAGTTTCATTTTCTACTTGTTCTTCTAAAAAGAGTTTGTAAATAAACATAACATAAACAAGTGTGTAGAAAATATTTGATTTATGTTACAGAGCAATGCAGACCTTTAAAGGAGAACTATGGGGTTAAGGCTTTTCCCCATAGTTCTCCTTAGGGTAATGGGAGGACACAAACTAGCGTCCTCCCATCACCCTAGGCTCACTATACCTCGAGCTGTAGCTCGCTGGCGGATCGGAGCGGGGAGGGGGGAATCCAGCCCCTCCCCTGTCACGGCAGAGAGCTATGACAGGATCGAGAGGTGAGCAAATGCTGGTATGTGTTCGCTCACCTCCCGATCTACTGAGCCGACCTGTGACAGTCTCATTGTCACAGGTCGGCTAGAACTATGAGGTGAGTGAAAAGCACTCGCCTCATAGTTCTCCTTTAATAGAAATAAACATTTTATATGTATTTCCCACAAAAATTATTGTATTCTAAAGCAAACCTAGGTACCTTGTTTATACTTAAATTCTTTCATAATACTACCGGAATGAAGAACAGCAACCATTATTTTTAACACAGCAGTTATTAAGGTGAAGGTTCATATTAGAATTATTCTATAGACCTTAAAACAGTCATATAACACATGTAGCTTGATAAATACATAGCATCATGTTTGTCTTCTGTCCTCAATCTATTTGTCCCGCAATAAGCAATGGAAACTGATGACTATTATCGACGACACCATGCAACTCTTGGTATCGCTCAGCCCCTCTTATGCTATCTACATTTTTAACAGCATCAGGGTACAGAAGAAGCTTTGCCCAGTTACGCTTTGCAATCACAGGACGTAGATAGCACAAAGTATGCTAAACGACACCTTGATTTGCAAGTCAAACATGGTACTATGCATTTATCAAGGTACATGTGTTATATAGCTGTTTAATGAAGGCCCCTGGAGCCCCCCTAGTGTAAGGGAGCCTTGACTGGTCTTACCTAAGTGGGGGCTAACCAAACCCTATATATCTAAAGTAGCTTGATGCGATTATCTATGTTCCTGTGGGTGATGGGGTGCTCGCTGAGGCATGCTCCTTTCTTGGCAGAGAGATTTGTTAGGCTAATGGGGCTATGCCCTCAAGTTGAACTTTCTGTCAGTCTAATGCCTGTCCTGCACCAATGATAAGAACAGGTTCTCCTTTTGCTACCTCTTTTCAGGTGCTCACAGCACAGCTGTGAGGGGCACTGATTGTTTGGTTATGGTTATATATACAAATTTTTATGTTGGAAATTTCAATCATAATTTGGGTGTCCCTGTCTTCTTTAGTAAGGCTGCATTGTATAAAGTGATATGGCTAGACCTCTGCTTCTCCACAGTCATGTTCATGGAGTAATTGTAGTGTGAATTTCCACTTTAATTGTTTCCTTAAGTTTTTGAATGGGATAACTGGAAATAAACTCGTAAATAATATATAATAATATGCCGAACCATACTGATTCTTGACCACAGTTAGCAGTACACATTGGCTATTTTGCTTTCACTGACTGCATCCATTTAGATGATTCAGAGTCTGATGCATTCAATAAACACTAAGCAGTCAATAGACAGTAGACTTGCTTGGCCCTCGCCCAGAACTGACTTGTGATTTAGGTGTGATGCACGCCACCCCGGAGAGGGGTGAATGTTCTTACCTAAGCTACTATCTGATTAACTAAAAGATAGAAAAGTGAAATCACTGTAGCAGTTGATATGTTCCAAAGGCTGCAAGGTGGATATTCAAACCAATCAATATGCAGGAATGTATGTATCATTCTCTTTTCTCTCATTTCAGAGTGAGAGATGATAGAATTAGCACACTTTATGACATAAAATGCTTTCACTTTTACAGCACAAGAAACGACTACTGCAAATTCATCATGTTCATGTCCCCTGAATCTGACAGACAGTTTTAGTCATTTGTCACAGCAGTTATTCTGCTATCCCTTATTCCCTTTTACATTCCTGTATATTTAATATTTGCCTGTTAGTGCCATAAAGGACAATATCCAGGGATAGGGAAATGCAGGTTGTGGGTCACAAGCAGAGCACTTGCATTTGCTTTGGTGGATTTACATGGGGACAGCAAGAAGGGTTTAACCAAATAAGGATAAGCCAAACTCTTGCTCAACACTATGTTATCATACACCGAGAGACGGAGAAGCCGAACCATTGATAACATCATTCTCAGAAGCCTGGAAGATGAAAGTTTTTATATTAGGGAAAAATGAGATAAAAGGGAATTACAGCGCAAAGATTAAGAATTTTACAAACAATATTCATTCTTATTGAGTCTGCTGCTCAGTATGCCAGAGACATTTTATTTTACTTGCTCAAATATAAAACATCAAAAGTGGAGAATTCTTCTTTTTTTATAATTGGAATATACAAATCATGAAAACTGTTACCTATTTATTTAAAGTAGATGTAAACCCTTCTGAATGGCATTTAGTTTGCTAAAGCACTGTGCATCATAAACAACTGCCATTTTTAAAAATAAAATATATACTTCTTTTCTCCCCTTTTTCATCCTTTGTTACATCTCAGTGCTGCTACTCTACTTCAGCCTCTTTGCAGCCACTTTCTGTCTATGTGCATGCACTTGAGTGCTGTCTGCATGGCATTTCCTAAAGGTGACAACAGTGAAACCTACCTATTTAATGTGTATTTAAAAAGGCCACCTGTAGTCTCATCAGCCCACTTGACAGGGTAATAATGCAGGAGTACAATTGGGAGACAGGGACAAAGCATTGTTACCCTATAAAAGGAAGTGTCTGAACAATGACTGCCATGGCAGGATCCATTTATACTTAAAAATAAAAGCTGTAGATTTAAATGAAAAATGACTCGTATAATTACTTTTTTTAAATTACATATTGATTTAAACTGACTGGCCAAAAAGAAGTCACACACTCTAATATTTCATTGAACCGCTTTTAGTTTTGATTATCACGTGCATTTGCCATGGCATCGTTTCGATAAGTTTATGCAATGTCACAACATTTATTTCCATCCAGAGTTCCATTCAATTTTCACCAAGATCTTGAAGTGATGATGGGAAATTCAGACCACTGCGTAAAGTCTGCTTCAGCACATCCCAAAGATTCCCAATGGAGCTAAGGTCTGGACTCTGTGGTGGCCAGTCCATGTGTGAAAATGACGTCTCATGCTCCCCAAACCACTCTTTCACAAGTTGAGCCCAATGAAGCCTGGCATTGCCATCCTGGAATATGCCCACGTCATCAAGGATGAATATCTGCATGGATATAAAATATGGCTGTTCTCCAAAGGGAAGGACAGCATTAATATGCAGCAGTCGTTCCCTGCTGACTCCACCGTTTTTTAGTCCAATATCTTCATGATCATTTTTACTATTAAAAGCCAACGCAGTGAAAGGATTAGTCTGAATAAATATTTTCTGCAGAGCATAAAAGACTTCAATTCCTCATAAATGTATCCTTGCAGTTTGTTCATTACACACAGATTCACACTGACTGTCCAATGTATAGGAACAATCTGACTGTCCCCAGGCTATCTTTTCAGATGCTTGACACCTGGCATTAATATTGTTGTTCTGAGTCTGTGACTCACTGGGGGGAATTGATCAAAACTGGGGCAGACACAATCTGGAGCAGTTGCCCATAGTAAATATCAGCTTCTCTCCTCAGTGTGTTCATTTAAGATTTGAAAATGAAAGAGAGAAGCTGATTGGTTGCCATGCAGAGCTGCTCCAGATTTTGTCTGCTCCAGTCTTGATAAATTCCCCTCACTATGTATTGCAGCAAGGCTGGGGATCACAGTCTTGGAGCCTGCACCTTCAAAAATATCAGCAATGGCAACTTCCATATTTCTAACCTGCAGGATCCGTCAACTTTAGTTCTTGCATATAAGCATGCCAAGTGGTGTGTTTGTGCCTCAAGCCGTACAACACCTCCCTGTGAACGTCCAAGTTTATTCTTCCTCCAAGCAAATGTGAAACTTGAGTTTGATGTTTACAGTCTTAGAAAACGCTCTGATCCATTGCAAACAAACGTCACACATTTAGGTTTGCAAAGTCAACGGTTTCAGTTAATTTAAGTTTGTGGCATTGAATGTCGTCTTCTCAAGCTTTTAAAACTGATCTAGGTAAACATCCTTACCTGGTAACAGCAACAGCCCACCTGTGCATCTGATTTTCCAGTTCTGTAGAACACGTAATGCTTTCTCTTCTCTTGTACAAACAAGCATTAAGCACAGAGGCGGCTTTTCAAGAGGGAAAATACATCCAAAAGGGACACACAAAGTATTAAACCTTTGTATTATACTGCCGTCTACAGGAAGCTTGGAGGCTGGCAAACAAAACAACTGTAGGCCAGCCCTGGGTATAACCCCTTCTACTACAAGCATACCTCAGCTTTTGCTAGTGTCCTAGAAGGATGGACACCTTTTTTCAGCTCTGTTGATTCAGGACTTAACCTACTTTTTTATAGTAACCTTTTTTTCTCCATTCAAATTTAATCTCCATGAAAGCAGCAGGAGGTCTTTTCTGATTCTCACAGCTGCCTGGCACAGTTGCCCCCAGCCCCAATTTTTGGTCTTACTGAGACTGGACGCCGCTACATTGGACATCGCAGAGGCTGGAAGTCACCTTCAGACACTGGGCTCCACTTGAGCACTTTCCATACTCCTGGTTCTGGTCAGGTTAGCTGTAGAGCGCTCTCTAGGTCCAAAGCTGCTAGCATTGCCTCTGTACTTGCTCTGTCTCTGAAGTTGCTGGGCGCCTAATTTGTAATTCCCTTTTTTCCCCGCTGACTTGCTTTGGAAGGGGCTAATACTGTGGGACTGAGCACTGACATTATACTGCTGGGTGGTCAAGTGGTAAACAATAAATGTCAAACTAAAATAGAGTCTGTAAAAATAAAGTGTCAGGCTGTAACGCAGACCCTTTTTTTCAAGTAAGTGCATCTAGAGATAGAAATAAAAATCAGAGCACAAAACCTCGACTACATGTTAAATTAATTACTATATGCCCGAATATACGAAAAATGTATTCGGGCAAATAATAATTTGTTTGTGAATGTTGGTCACCGGTGCATTCTGCGCATGCATGCCACCACCTTGGAGGTGGGGAGCATGACTTCACATGATGCCATGCATGCGCGGCGACAGGTGCTGTCACACGCCGATATAGGCGCCCCCATCTTGGTGTATACTTAGGTATACACCAAGGAGGCGGCGCAGATCATGCCGGTGGCTGAATCCAAAATAGCATAAAAATATGTTTTGTTTGATGAAAAGAATAAAAGCGTTTTTAGTTTTCAATAATTTCATCGGAAAAACATTTTTAGTCTTTGCACATGTCTAATAATATGTGAGTGTGTGTGTGTGTGTGGGGGGGGGGGGGGGCCACGTTTTTTTTTTTTTTATTTTTTATTTATTTATTTTGATTTTTTCCCCAATTATTATTATTTATTTTTCTCCGCTCGGCTACACACAGAGCCGCTGTCATCCTGAAACTGACAGGATGACAGCGGCTCCGCGTTCCTCCCTGCTCGGCCATCCTGACTTCTGCGGCTTCCCTCCTCCTCTCTCTCCACTGCTCGGCCATCCTTACAGCAGCCAGCGCGCCCTCCTCCGCACCCCCCCTCTCCCCC
>NW_017307452.1:614819-629566 GCF_000935625.1 Nanorana parkeri | reverse complement strand
AGGCTTCAGCGGTCATTTTCTCCTCAGATCCCCCCAGCAGAGATCTGAAGAGAAAGACGGCGCTGAAGCGGGCGGGGACGGAGGAGGGAGCGTTGTCATGTCGGATGGCTTTGAGAGCAGAAGCTGCAGGCTGTTCTGCCCCGAGGCTGAGCTGTGTCAGTCGCCTGACGCCCCTGTTGCCATGGTGCCCTGTGCCGCCTCAAAGCTCGAACACTCAAAGACCCAAACATGGCCACACAGCTCGAACACACAAAGGCCGGCCCTGATTGGACATAAAATATGCCCTCTACCTGGTATGAGTCCAGAAGATTTAAACCCAGGAATTTCCTTGTGTGGCAGATGCTTTCTTTCCTGCAGTTGGCTCTAGACCATCATTTGGCCTGAGCTTGTCATTTTGTTCTAGAAAAGGTTGGCCTTCCACTCTCTAATCAAGACTTTGTGCAAGGGGTTTCCCATGTAGCTTCCCCAGTTAAATCCCCTCTACCTCTGTGGGATTTTAATTTGGTGCTTTTCGGAGCTTCAGACTCCCTCGTTTGAACAAAGACATTCCTCTCTTTTCTTTGACAAGAAGGTAGATTTGCTTGTACCCATCACCTCAGCTAGGCTGAACTGGCAGCTTTATCCTACAAGGTCCAGCATAGGAACAAGGTGATGTTAAAGCCAAGGCCTTCCTTCCAAAGGTGGTCTGTGCCTTTCACCAGGGAATTGTCTTCACCAAAAGGAGATTAGGTGGCTCAGGAATCCTCAAAGATTGGATTTCCCTTTTTTCCATTTAAGGAGCACTCCACTAGGGTTGTGAGCACTTCTGGGGCATCAGGTCTCTGTTTCCTGGGTTTGTAAGGACTCCACCTGGTTTTCTGTTCACACGTTCTCTAAGTTTTGCCAGGTAGACATTTCTGCCTCATCTGATGCCGTCTTCAGGCAAAAGGTAATTTAGTGGCTCTTTGAGCCGCAGGCAGTGTCTTGGTTTTTTTCTTGTTGGGCCTGTTAGCTGTTTTTGTTCTGTCTGATTGGTCTCTTTGTCTGCACTGCATTTCCTTGCTTACGCTTGATGCGGTCTCCTTATTAAGACCAGATAATCATCTAAGTTCCTGGGGGCAGCACTCTCTGTATGGCTCTGTCTGTGAAAGTCTTGTAAGAATCTGACTAAAAATGAAACATGCATAGCATTAGATGTTTGTAAGCAAGTCAATCACAAAATGTAGGAAACAAGATTTCTCAGATGCTCTGTACAACAATTTATGGTACCGAGCCTACCATGCTACCATGGTGCAAGCAGGTAATCTTATATTTTTGACTACCAGCCAGTGTTCTCTGCGCCCTTCCTTGGTTTTTTGAATAATCTTATATTTTTGTCAGTTTTGGAAAGTTACAGATTGCTGCAGATTAAGATGAAAAGGACATTTTAAAAAATAAATTAAAAAAGACTTGTGTGGCAGTTCTATCAAATTGTTTAGTGAACGTAAGTAAAGAAGTAAAGGCAATAATATAACTAAATGCCATACAAACAAATATAATAGCCAATACTGCTGCAAACTAACTGCTTTCATAGCCATGTGACGTAAATGTCTGGACTGTATATATCACCATTTTAGACTTATGATTTAGCAAATCCTATAGCCTGGATACAATATTATGCAGTCAGACACCACTGAGTTTGTACCGCTAGACCTAAAGTGACATTAAAGTCATAATCCCCCCCCATTCTGCTTCAAGGATTTACATTAAATTATGGCTCTTGATCTGATCATCTTCTTCCTTCCACTTGTATTTAGCAATCCTTCCAATGCTGATGCCGTTCTCTGATCCAGCGCAGAGTCCTGTTTCTACCTGTCACACGGTGTCTGTCCGGCATGCATTCAGCTCCACTGTGTCTCTCCTCTTCTCTACTCCGAAGATCTCTACTGCGCATGCGCCCTCCCATCTCGAGTGGCCGTGCAGGATGAAGCTTCAGATCTTCAGACGGGTGGTGACACAGGCAAGTTTTTACCTTTTTGGTAACTTTTTATTTTTTTAAAAATGTATTTGCATATATCTACTGCTTGCTAGCAGTAGATATATGCAAACAAAACAAGACAAAAAAAAACCAGCGAAGGTTTAATTGTACTTTAATACCAGTGGTCAACTATTCTACTATAAGCAATTTCTGTCTGTCAGATAGGTAACAGGATGCCAACTATGCTGATGTGGACCCTCTAGCTACACTATAAGGGATATGCAATGAGAGATGGTAGGCTTACCCAAGAAGTGTAGGCTGACCGCCAATTCACAGTAGAGCACGGCTCCATGGAGCAGTTTAAATCAGGATCTGAATGATATAGGAGCACACTGGAAGAACGAGGTCCTGAAAACCGCATTAGGGTCACTCTGGAGGAAAAGAAATGGGAGTTGGATCAGGACTCACTCAAGTAGGAGGATGGTTCCAGGTGAGAGCAGGTGGTGTGGGATTACCCAGAGCACGGAGTATAAAAGCCAGGGACCCCTCACAGGGGTTTGGGCTTAGCTGCATGCTGACCCCAGGTTGTGAACCATAGGTTCACCCTGCTCAAGCACCACGGACAACAAGTCAAAGGTGCCAAGAACAGTCCAGAAGTCAGACCTAGCTGTGTGCACAGAAGGTCAGAAACAAGCCAGAGGTCAGAACGGGCAGCATATATGGATAACTAAGAATGAGGAAAACGGCAGGACAGGCAGGGGACATGGATAATCAGGAACAAGCCAGAGGTCAGAATGAGCAGCAGACATGGATAACCAGGAACATGGCAGAATTTGGTACACTTATTATACTTATTAATAATGATAAGTTTGGTTTCAAATACCATACTGCCACATTTGTATTCTCTTTTTTATTATTTTATCTACAACTTACTGTTCACACTAATGTACCATGAGGTGTAGATTAAATTAGGTACCTCGGCTTATATTCGGGACGGCTTATACTCGAGTATATACAGTAATTATTTCCCTGAGACCTGAAGGTCACATCAAGAGTTCCTCCACGGGTTAAATTTTGAGAAAAGCTGGTCTAGGTGTGTTTGCATACAAAAAAGGTATATTAAATAAAACTATATCATATATGACCCAGGCAGTCAGTATCTTTTTTCTTAGTTTTCTGCTAGTATGCACACTAGAATGAAGGCCAAGTGATGGATATTCATAGATAGCACTCACTGTGGAATGCTTTAGAAATGTTAGGCTTTACAGATCCTGCAAACTATGATTTTCTATCAGCAGTAAGCTCTTGCCATCCTGTCTTGCCTTGCTTTATGATTAACAAAAGACCATTTTGTCTGCAGGGCAAGTATACAAAATCTCATTAAATAATACAAGTAATGAGTTATAGCATATTCATTATCATTTTTATTGCTGCTTGTACTATAGCTAACTCAAGTTACCATAGCAGAAGTATTTTATATTGTCACCAACGGGCATTTTTCCCAAATGAAAGCTATTTGGTGAAATCAGAGGTCATGCCCCCTTGAATACTTTACAAAAGAAATATGATGACGCACCATGGCTGCTTTTAGAATAAAGGGTAAAGGGTTCTGTACACAAACAACATCTTACCTGTAGCACTTGCAGATGTATTTTCTACAAAGGATACTGTTTTCAAAGGTTTACAGATTTTAAAGTTGGAGACTTGCTGTTTTCATCTGACCCCAGTTTTCCGATCAGCAGAGTGGATTGTGGGGTTACCATAACCATGGATGGATCTCACTTTCACAATGCAAAGATAATAAAGGTCACCAACATACAGGAGCAATCTGATCACTGTAGGAGCTTGTTTGCGCATATCTTGTCATAAACATTCAAGCTAAGATCACCTACGTGTGATTTTCTTTATGTCACTGGATTATGTCAACGGAGGTTGGAGAGGATGATTAGCTAGACATCACTGGCTTACCTTAGTTGTGGAAAAACAATGTTCAATAAAAATGACTTAACATAGTCTTTCACTATTTAAATCAAGATTAAATGGTAAGAGTGTCTGGAAGATGCCAGTGCCCATAGACATAAGGTTCACTGTACAACCCAGGCTGAAATCAGCTGGATCTGGCATTGGTCATCTGATCACTTATTAAACTAAGCCCATGTTAAAAAGCAGTTGCTTTACACTTACCTTTCCAGTGGCCTGTGTTTTCAAAAGCTCTGCATTTTGCTGATACCCAGGCCCTGCAGGTATTCAGCAACCGGGTGTGTCAAATACACGTTCCCTCCCTTGCACATTGTGGTTCCTCCAACTGGCTTGTTTGTCCTGCAGTGATATACAGGCTGGCAGGAGGAACTACAGCAAGCGGGGAGGAGGAAGAGGATTCATACACCCGGAAATGAGGAATACCGGCAAAGGCCAGAGATCTGGAAGGCAGAAAGGTAAGTGTGGCGCTTCTGCTTTTACAGCGTGGGTTTAGTTTAGTAACACTGTAGTGACAGGGTCACTTCAACAGTCTCCTGTATGCGTTTGCATATTAATTCCCAATCACTACTACACAGTCTTTGTTATTATTATGGTGGGATAGTACAGAGGGCTAGTAAACCTAGAATATTGAACTCGTAATAAAGTAACCAATTATACTCAGTAATGCGGCTGATTGGTGCACAGTTGACAGTATTAATTTGAATTAATACTGTGTAACATTAGGAAGCCAGTAGTAGGATGTGACAAAGATGTGCCCTAACTGATTAAAGGGATCCTATGAGGGTCAAAATGTGAACCCTTCCATTGACTCAAATGTTGTCATCCTTGTTTCTCCATTCACTATCTGAACTAAACAAGTTTGCAACCAAAACAATTTGGACAACTGATATATACATGCTTCTTATGGTTCACTAAAGTTGAGTTTTCATTAACGTTACAAATCTGCATGATAGATTCCTGACATGTTATAATATTAAGCAACAATATAATTTTTCAAAAAATCTGCACCTTTAATTATTAAAAAAAGCAATTCTTCCGCCCAAGCAAGTGACTTTGCATAGTCTGAGATAATGTGATCAGTCTTCTGTAGACAAGAGGAGGCATTTCTATTGCCCTTGTATACCAGTGATTGGACTGCAAAAACAACACAGCTATGGGATCTCCTGTACAATTGAATGTTGCGCTAACTGTGCTGGTTTGAAAAGAAAAACTGCATTAAAAGAATAGTTGTAGGGTAAGTCCCTCAAAAAGTGATACGTATTAGAGCTTTTGCCATAGTTCCCAACTCTGTTTTTTGCTCCTGGTAGTTTTCATGGTTCCCATCCACCTGTCTGTGTTCTAACACTTCCTATTGTAATATAAAATATATGGAGAATCAAACAGGAAGAGTGCGAAAATCTCATGGTGTGTAGATCCAGAAACACAAGTGTAAAGATCTCACCAAGGGTCTCCAAAATATATAAGAAACTGTTGGGTTGTTCCACTGGATAGCATGTACCAATAACTGAAACGTCACTTTTTGGGGGTACCTACCTTTGCAGGTAAGACTCTTTTCTTTGTTGAAATATATGAAACACTTGGTAGAGCGTGCTTAGCTTTAGTTACCCTTATAATCCAATCATCATTGTAACAACTGTTACACCTCACCTTTTAGCAACACTGGGTGTTAAATCTTATTCAAACATCAGAGCCTGATTTTTTTTCTATTATATTGTAACAAAATAAACTTGTACTGTAATTATATTTGCACGCACATACTAGAGTAAGCAGTCTTCTTGTTTACAAGAACAGTTGTTGATCAGAATGGCAAAAATTGTGCCTAGTATGAACACAAATCTAATAAGCTCAATAATAAAGTATTTATGCCAACATCTGAAACTCAGGGGGCAGCTTTATGCCATATTAAAAGAGAAACATTTTAGATATATGAATAAACACAACTCTAGCTAAAACTTTATTTTGTTTTGAACAGAGCAGGGAAGGGTTAGAACCTCTGACAGGTTTATTACTGCCACTTGTAAAATAAAAAATAAAAAACATATTTTTGTAGTGCAAGGAAGGGATGGTATTTCGTACAATGTTTTTATAGCTGTCTGCGTCTTTCTGTCCTGGTGATGCGCCGCACCCTCTATTTCTTGCATGTGCGTTGACAGCAAATGGGGGAAAATCTCCCCAAGTGGGGTCACATACAGAAATAAAAATCTGACAGATCTACTCCTTGCTATCCAAAGCAAAAACAAACATTTGGTTGGGGTTAGGCTTTATTGCATATAGTTACACAAAGTACTTTATGTCTATGACACTGGTGTTACTGGAAAAACAGCAATGCCTGCATTTGTTTTTCTTTTCGGTCTTTTGGAATAATACACACTACTATACTGCATTGTGCTGACTAACACAGGCAGTGTTTAGTTTATGTTATAAACCAGGTGTGGGCAGAATGCCGGTGTTAACTTGCTGAGCCTTCCTTTACTCCCTTTCTTTGAAGAAGGGGTGGCCTTGAATGCCCTTGATGTATTGCTTTCCTCATCCACCCCCAGTGTCACCCGTGCACTGCTACTCCCATCTGCCTTAAGCTTGACATCCATAGTGCTCCTCTCGTCCACCACCAGCATCTTCCATGTATTGCTGCTCTCATTTACCTCTAGTGCTCCTGTTCATTTCATCCACCTTCATCTCACCCTCCAAGCTGCTCCTCATGTTCCATTACTTCTGTCAATGCCTGCACTGATTTTCTAGTCCTTCAAACTTCTCATCCATCTTTCATATCCAACATCTCACTGGTCTACTTTTCTGAACTGCTCTTCTCATCCTCCATACTGCTCATCTGTTCTGCCACCAGCATCTCTCTTACTGCTTCTGGCATCCATCTCCAGTACCCATACTGCTCTTTTCATTGACCTCCAAGCTTCCCCTTTGCACTGCTTCTCTCGTCCTCCACCAGCTCCCCTCTGTACTCCTCTTATTGTTTTCCTGAAGATTACCTCTGTACCCCTCCTGTTATCCTCCTCCAGCTCCCCTTTGTACTCCACCTATTGCCTTCTTCCAGGCTCCCACTGTACTCCTACTCTTATCAGCCTCCAGCTACCTTCTGTACTGCTCCTCTTGTCCGCCTCCAGATCCACTCTGCCCACCCTCCAGCACTCCACTGTACTTCTCTTGTCCTTCTATAACTACCTTATGTACCCCTTTTTCTTGTCCTCCTGTAGCTGCCCTCTATACTGTTCCTCTTATCCATTTTCAGCTCCCCTCTGTGCACTTCCTCTGCCTGTAGCTTCCATCTGTACTGCTTCTCTAACTGTCCTGCACCTCCCCTCTGTACTCATCTTAGTGTGTTCCCCTCTAGCTGCCCTCTACACTCATTCTACAGTGTCCTTTCATAATGCTTCACTTTTTCACCCCTTTCCCTATTCTGCACCTCTCCTCCTCATTCAGCACCCCCCTAGATTGCTCCTCAATCCTCCTCTCCTCTGTACTATAACCCTCCTTAGGGGCCCTCTATACTCCTTCTACGTTGTCCTTTTTCGGACTGCTTCACATATTTTTCCACCCCTCCCTCTATTCTGCACTTCTTACTGCGTCATCTTGTTCTCGTTAGTTGTTCTCGTTAGTGGGGTGTTATACATAGTTTTCTTAATATGGTGTAGTGGTTCATACAATGCAGCAAGTGTTTTGCCAGTGTGCTGCCCATGTATAGCCACAACTGCCAGTGTATTACTTATTTATTGTCACGAATGCCAGTGTGTTGCATAGATATTGTCATGACTGCCTGTATGTTGCCATTTATGCACATGTTTTACCACCACTTAGTGCTATGGTCAACACTGTTTGTTTTAGGGAACATATTAGCACAAGTCCTCCCCCATTTCTCCAAAAAGGCCTGCCACTATCAAATCATGTCCTTTAAATCACTAATATTCTGGTTACAGTCCTAATTCTCCTTGCTCCCATTTACCTCCAAACTTCTTGAATGTCTAGTCTACAAGCGCCCGAGCTGCCTCGGGCTATTGCGACCTTGTATGTAGATCATGCATTGTTACCATCAAAATGTCTGGTTGAACAACTGTTCACTTGGCCATATGTGCATGCCTAATGCATTGATTTTGAAACACATGATTCACTTTTTGGCTGCTTGCATTAATGAGCAGGTGTAACTAATAAGTGGTCACTGTGTGAAGTATTCATTCTTGGCCTCTTGAATGCTAAATTTATTTTAACGAGAATTTAGATGCCAGGGTTTGATTAACATGTCCAGGGATGTTCCTGTAGCAAACTGCCAGTGACTCCAATAATTCTACAACATGTGTTTGAACAGTATAAGAAATCCACTCATGCATGCAAAGTGTTGAAATGAGTATAAACAGTCCATTCACCAACTTCTGTATTTATTAATGCCTTAAAAACTGCTCTTTGGGATGCCATACTTATTAGACAGATTTCTCTTCTCACTGCATGGCATCAGATTGTAATAGTAATGGCAGCGGTACAAAGGACAGTTCCAGACCTAAAGCCATTTGTTCTTGGTTTCAGAGTGGAGTAATTCATCAATGTGGTCATTAACACATTTGTAGTGTTAAGTGACATTTTTGTTTTGAACTGTTTATTCTTCTGTCATTCTATTCATCGCCAATGAGTTACAAATAACTGAAATATTCACTTAGCATTAAAAAAACATATACCATCTATTGATGTAAAAGTATTTGTTTTAAGCATATATAATCTACACAATATCTTGGAGCCAGCTCTGTGCTTGAGTTTCTGGCTCTCCTTTGCTGTTAATCATAAGAAAGACAAATTAGCACTTGGCAAACGTCACAGAGCCATAAAGATAAAGTGCTTTCCAAGTACTCTCATTTTTAATTTCACATTTTCCTAATGAGAAAGTGACAGTCAGTGAAAAAATAATCTAACATGAACATTTCAGCCGGGCATTTAAACCTCAAAAGACAGAGATGTTCCAATGAACTATATTTTAGGAAAAATGAAATAATTATCTTGTAGTTCGTTATATTAAACATATTTGAAGTATAGCTCATGGATGTATATTTTATAGTAATTTTCAGAATGTTTGAATCAGCAAATCATTTCCAATTTCTCAAAGCATTTCTCAAAGCATGATGCAATTGATAAGTTTGACACATTTTAATGGAACCAATTTATCCAACCTTTGGTAAGTCATAATCAGACAATGCAATTAGTCCATGTATATGTACAGAACTGGTTACATAATGGGTTTTGCCAATAATACAATATGAAAGAGTCTCATGAACCCTAATTCACCTCCTCTACCTGAGACTTAGACCTAAGTTTTTCCTTAAAGTGAAACTAAACTCTGGAGTTAAATCTTAAAAATGCATTCAAGGACCTTAACTATTAACAGTACTGGACCTTCTTTGTGTTTCACTCGGCTGTAGATCCTCAAATAATCTCTGAATTTGTGCTGACACCGTCCTTCCTTCTGGAGAGTGGCGACTTTTGTTCCCCATGGTCCCTGTGTTTGTTTTAAAGTAGCCACCACTCCAAGCTCACTTCTGTGATGGACTGCAATCTCAATACAGATTAGTAAACCAAATGTCAGATTGTAGTCCATCACAGGAGCGAGCTTGGAGCGGTGGCTACATTACACAACACACAGGGACTATGGGGGAAAAAGTAGCCACCCTCCAGAAGGAAGGGTAGTGTCAGCACCAATTCAGAGATGATTTGAGGATCTACAGCTGAGTGATACACAAATAAGATACATTTATGTTAATAGTTAAGATACTTGAATGCATTTTTAAGATTTAACTTCTGAGTTTAGTGTCACTTTAAGCTAAAAGTGACATTTTTGGATGTCAAACACATGACAATATAATATTATTGGTGAGCTTGCAAAAAGCTATACAAAAAGTTTTGTCAGGACCGTGGTGAATGTGTAAATGGTGGTCATCCCAGCAAAGGGTACCAACACTTAACATAAAAGCCATATCCAGTTTTTCTTATCCTAGTGTAATAGTAAAAGTTCAGGAAAGATCCTTTATCTGCTGTGACCTATTGCAGTGCCTGGTTTCCAGGAGTGAAGATCGTCAACTTACTGCTGCAGTCTGAAGCCACCAGCGACCAGTCTATTTGCTGCTTCTTGTTTTGATATGACCACATCACCACTGGGGTCTTAAGCACCCTGTAAGGACTCCACTGATCAACCCGGTTGAAAGTGTGCATATGACCCGGCAGTGACATGGGCACTATGTAGAGCTTTCCACTCACTTTCTGTTGCTTCTACCTCACAGGAAGTGAAGGATAATTTCCCCCAATGGACACAGCAACATATACACTTCACTACTCTAAGGCCCCATTCACACCTGCAAGTTCAGGTGCGATTAGGGATTCCTGCGTCAGAAACGTGCATTTTCCTGCAGCAGGAATTCCCTACTGTGCTGTTTACAAGCAGCAGCTGTCACACGTTCCAGTTAATGATCGGGTGACAGCCCCTGCATGTAAACGCCTGCACACCGCATGTGATCGTATGTGATACGATTTCATGCGGTTAGAAACCAATCACTCTCCATTGGCTGAACACTCTTCCTGGATGCACAATCGATTCCTCATAGCACCTAAACTTACAGGTGTGAATGGGGTCTTAAGAAAAAAAGTTTTGGCAATACACTTAAAAATTTTTTATGAATGTATATAATAGACATTTATATAAATTTATTATAATACACATAACAAATGCATAATTACAAAACAGCTGGACCAAAAATGTTTTATGGAACTACATCTACTCTACAGCGCCTTTAATACATTGCACAAGAAAACATGTAGTTGTTAACATCTGCACTAGCCCATTATTTAACTTCACTTTTATCACAGTATACAGATGCAATGCTAAAGCCTGATCATCAAATGGTGCCTGTCTTGTGTGTATGTGTATATATGTGTATATATGTGTGTGTGTATATATATATAAAAATATGTGTGTGTTTGTTGTGTATACAGGCCTCCATTGCTTTAGATGATGCTATCGTCAAAAATAGGAGCAGTATAATAAAGTAGTTTGAGCTTTGTATTTGTGAGTTATATTTGAAAGTTATTCCTCCTCAGCTGTTAGATACAGCCTTCGAAAACACTGTGTACCCTCAAAAAAATGTGTTGACAGATGCTGGCAGCAACCAGATAGCTATTCCAAACAAGCAATGTAATTTTTTGTGCTCCTGTAGACAAGCTGACAACATCAAAGTGCAGCAATCCTCACCCACTTTCCCTGATGACATGAACAAGAGTGGAATAGTTTCTAGTTCTTAAATTTTTAAAGAGACTCTGTCATGGGAAACAAAACCCAAACTGCTGCAGATATAAGGTACAGGCACCAAACCTTACTGCCATGGCTGAATGCCTAGCATTTTAACAGGCAGGCAAAGCTTATGCACTTACTGTTATTGCTGATGCTTGTACACCTCTTTTATGCTGATCACTTGGTTCAAAGGTGAGTCATCTTCTAGTAAACTCCCATTGGAGTGTCATGCATGGATATGTAATTATAACTGTTCATAACCCAACTAAGTATATCCCCTGGGAAAGTATAAATGGCTAGGTTCGTAAGAGAATGGGTAAGGAATGGGGGAAATGTATGATGTACATTGTTCAGTGTGGAAAGTAGGAGTGAAGTAATAGTGGATTATGTTGGTTTGTATGTCTGTGTACTAAGAGAGTATAGTTGGTCTGTGTTTTCTAACATCAGAGATCAAGGAGAGGGGAAGTCATGTAGGAGTAGGAGAAGATGCAAAAGGCATATGAGGAATGAGGTGGGTAGGGTTTGGGTATGGGAAGAGGGGATGTGGGGGCCTAGCTAGAAAACACACCAGAGCTAGCTTAGGTCCTCACATCTCTCTGGCCCAGGGTGACACAGTTTGCCCATCCCTTATTGGCCCTGCTTATTTCTATTGGCCAGTGAGGCCAGAGATGACACAGAGATGAGTCAATAGGAATATGTAGAGTTAAGGCTGAGCAGCAAGCTCTGGCCCTTCCAGAAACATTAGAGCTTTGCCTGGTAGAATGGCCAGGACATGCCCGTGACAGAGGAAGGAAGGTTTGAAAGACTGCTACACATATGTGGAGGTACCTCTAGGTGCAGGTACTTTATACCTGCAGAAGTTTTCCTTTTTTCCCTCATAACGGAGTCTCTTTAAGGCTTAGGATGATTATATACAGATACATCTGTCTTCTGTCTATTCGTCAAACCTAAGTTGAGCCATGAAAGGGTGCAGCATACAGGCTACTCACTTAACCTATCCCTTAACGCTTTAATCCTCCAACTACGTAACACTAAAATGCAAACTTATAAAAATAACAAATTCCAAAGCTTTACACTAACCAAACCCCTAAACTAAACCCTGCCACTAAATTTACCTTACCCCTATTGTGCTGCATATGCATCTTATCCCTCACCTGGAGCCTCAGTGTTGATAGCATGCAGGCTCTGAACCAAAAGATCCCGGCACCAGGATAAACTAATTTGACTGTATTTTATGCAAGTAATACACCATAAAATGCACATTGCTGACATAACTCTGCTGCTGCAAAAACATAGGAAAGCATTTTGAATGCATAACATTGGCTAAACACTGAACATTTACATTAGGTGTCTGAAGAGTGGTGAGGTTTTTGTCAGTTAAAATTAGGTTGGATGTTGGACCAATGTGAAAGGTGTTTTCTAGGAATGTCAAGCATGATTACTGTGAACTCATTTACATATAGAAACGTGCAGTTTTACTCTTGTGAATACCTTTCTGTGCTTCAAATATGATCAGGCTTTCTTGGCCTCATTTTCATCTGCAATCTGTCTTTTCTAGTTCCATCATACCTGATTAAAATGGAGCTGGCATGACCAAAAATAATTAACTGCCATTTCTGCATGTGAACACTCGGTGATAGGTGATATTTTTGATTGGGAAAAGCATTTCTGCTCATCACACAGAAATGACTATGACTTGATGCTGTCGCTCTAGTATACTGTTGGCCAAATGCAGGACATCTAAAGGCAG
The DNA here is from genome assembly GCF_000935625.1 of Nanorana parkeri. Lineage (NCBI taxonomy): Eukaryota > Metazoa > Chordata > Amphibia > Anura > Dicroglossidae > Nanorana > Nanorana parkeri. Next base: position 616,627 of record NW_017307452.1, on the reverse strand, counting down.
TGACTAGTTTTGCAATTTTGTTAGAACAGGACTCAGTGAGGGGAATTTATCAAAACTGGAGCAGACCTTATCTGGAGCAGCTGTGCATGGCAGCTAATCAGCATCTCTCTTTCATTTTCAAATCTCAACTGAACAAACTGAACAGAGAAGCTGATTGGTGTGCCCTGGGCAACTGCTCCAGATTGTGTCTGCTCCAGTTTTGATAAATTCCCCTCATTGAGTTTTAGTAGCTCACAGGAGTTCCTTCCAGCCCACATACTCTCACAACCACATTTGCTCTTTTGCCATCTATCACAATTGCCAGATTGTCCATCTGGGCCTGCCTGACATGCCTTGTAGTCAGATCAAAATGTTCAGTGCTTAAAAGCTATTATTAGATAGACAATTTAGAGTTATGAGAAAGGGATGTAAAATGAAAGGTAATATTAATGGGGAAAATAAATACCGGTAAATACAAATGTCATTCGACTGTTATATTGTACGCCATAGTTTCACTTATACGTATGATTCTTGCTCTACTAGAGCCTTCAAATTGGGTCTAAAAGTAAATGTAGGATCTGACTTATTTGGAATTTACATTTCTTTAACAATAGAACATGTGATAAACCTTTCAACCTGCAGTGGGTTTGCCTGGCCAGGAGCTTGGCAGTCATGCACAAGCTGCTCCTCTGTTTGTGGTGCAGTCAAGCATCTGGCAGGTGATGGCCTCTCCTTGCGGTGTCCTTCTGTTGAATCTTCTGTTGTTTCCTGCTGTTCTTCTTGCTGTCCTCCATGGTTTTATTGGTTATTTTCATTTATTTCTTTGTGCCTTCTCCTGCACCCAAGGTTCTCTTTCCATTTACAAGCATGCCTGCCCTTTTTATCAGGTGAACTGTGCACATGGTGGGGTGTGTGGCCACATGTACACTTGCCCATTGGTCCAAATCCCGTTAAATGGGTCCCGGAATCCATAATCTGGTTGACTGCTGTAGTGCAATACTGTCGCTAGTATGTGCTTCCAAGTGATTCTGTACTTGCTTATTGTTGCTCCTCAATCCTGTCCTCAGAGCATTCTTTGTTAACCCCGTCACTGCCTAGTTCTAGTTCCTGTTTCTTGTGTTCCTGACACTATGTTTCTAGTGCATCTAATTATGTCTACCTAGACCTCGTTAGGGTCTAATCCTGAACTCCGCGAATAAGTTATTTCTATAAAGGACCCACTCGTAGCGCTAATCCTGGGCAATAGAGTTGCAAGAAAGTTGGAAGTGGTATCATTTCATGAGTTTGAAAGAAAGCAACAGAGCAGTTTTCTATTCACTTACAATGGAGTCACCCAGAATCTGAGGCCTTAGTGGGGGATCATGCGCAATTGTTTCACAAAGAACAGAACCACCAGTGCAAGATATTCATTGCCATGTGAACTGTCTGAAGCAGCAGTTTCACCCTGCCTTGTGTTTTAAATAAAGCAGTATATCTAATGATTGTCTTTCTCTTAATGTATGTCCTTAATTTCATACATTTAGGTAAAAGTAAAAGAAAGAGCCAATACATGTTTGATCATCCAGAAAAAGGTTTATTGATCACAGAGTTTTAGGGAAATGCAAATGAAAAGGGCCTTCTTCATAAGGGCTACAATAATGAAAGTATAGTTCATATTATTTTGCAACAGGGTAGGTAATATGTATATAATATATACTGTATGTAACTAATTGTGCATGTAGAAAACGTTAAAAAAAAGCATTTGATTTCATTATTGTTTTTATAGTGTATAAATTATTTTATCTGATTTTACGGTTAGTTGTATATATATATATGTATGTGTATATATA